>NW_027051969.1:2500-7500 GCF_036321145.2 Pelmatolapia mariae
GGGAGGATGTGCCTCCCCGGGGCCTGCTGGAGGTCAAGGTCCATGCTGGATATGTGGTACAGGGTAACTGCAGGAAAGGAAAGCTACTGGGGGAGTAGAGCAGGGGAGGATGTGCCTCCCCGGGGCCTGCTGGAGGTCAAGGTCCATGCTGGCTATGTGGTACTGGGTAACTGCAGGAAAGGAAAGCTACTGGGGGAGTAGAGCAGGGGAGGATGTGCCTCCCCGGGGCCTGCTGGAGGTCGAGGTCCATGCTGGCTATGTGGTAGCAGCAGGGCCAGTGCAGCAGCAGCAGCAGCAGCAGCAGCAGCAGCAGCAGCACATCTTTTTCGACCGTAAAGGAGGCAGGAGGCCGACTCACTCCCTGGGCCAAATGGAGAGAGAATATCAGCAGGGCCAGTGCACCAGCAGCACATCTTTTTCGACCGTAAAGGAGAGAGGAGGCCGACTCACCACCTCGGCCAAATGGAGACAGCACATCAGCAGGGCCAGTGCGCCAGCAGCACATCTTTTTCGACCGTAAAGGAGAGAGGAGGCCGACTCACCCCCTCGGCCAAATGGAGAGAGGGATTCAGCAGGGCCAGTGCGCCAGCAGCACATCTTTTTCGACCGTAAAGGAGAGAGGAGGCCGACTCACCACCTCGGCCAAATGGAGACAGCACATCAGCAGGGCCAGTGCGCCAGCAGCACATCTTTTTCGACCGTAAAGGAGAGAGGAGGCCGACTCACCCCCTCGGCCAAATGGAGAGAGGGATTCAGCAGGGCCAGTGCGCCAGCAGCACATCTTTTTCGACCGTAAAGGAGAGAGGAGGCCGACTCACCCCCTCGGCCAAATGGAGAGAGGAACTCAGCAGGGCCAGTGCGCCAGCAGCACATCTTTTTCGACCGTAAAGGAGAGGGGAGGCCGACTCACCCCCTCGGCCAAATGGAGAGAGGAACTCAGCAGGGCCAGTGCGCCAGCAGCACATCTTTTTCGACCGTAAAGGAGAGAGGAGGCCGACTCACCCCCTCGGCCAAATGGAGAGAGGGATTCAGCAGGGCCAGTGCGCCAGCAGCACATCTTTTTCGACCGTAAAGGAGAGAGGAGGCCGACTCACCACCTCGGCCAAATGGAGACAGCACATCAGCAGGGCCAGTGCGCCAGCAGCACATCTTTTTCGACCGTAAAGGAGAGAGGAGGCCGACTCACCACCTCGGCCAAATGGAGACAGCACATCAGCAGGGCCAGTGCGCCAGCAGCACATCTTTTTCGACCGTAAAGGAGAGAGGAGGCCGACTCACCCCCTCGGCCAAATGGAGACACAACAGCAGCAGGGCCAGTGGAGCAGCATGCATCTTGTTCAGCGGTAAGGGAGACAGGGAGATGTGATGGTGGTCCCCGGGGCCCCCTGGAGGTGGGGGAGATCAGCAACTAGCTAGCGAGGAGAGCGCGTACAGCCGACGTGGCATAAGTGTTTCTGCGCAGTGTACCAGGGGCTTGTGGAAAAGCTGTCGTACCATATGCACGGGAAGTACATAGCAAAGTGCTGCTGAGCAGAGTACCAGGGGCATGTAGAAACATTGTCGTACCATATGCACGAGGAGTGTGTGTGTGTGGCAAAGTGTTTCTGAGCAGAGTACCAGGGGCACGGAGAAAAGTTGTCGTACCATATGCACGAGGAAGTACATAGCAAAGTGCTGCTGAGCAGAGTACCAGGGGCACGGAGAAAAGTTGTCGTACCATATGCACGAGGAGTGTGTGTGTGTGGCAAAGTGTTTCTGAGCAGAGTACCAGGGGCACGGAGAAAAGTTGTCGTACCATATGCACGAGGAAGTACATAGCAAAGTGCTGCTGAGCAGAGTACCAGGGGCACGGAGAAAAGTTGTCGTACCATATGCACGAGGAGTGTGTGTGTGTGGCAAAGTGTTTCTGAGCAGAGTACCAGGGGCACGGAGAAAAGTTGTCGTACCATATGCACGAGGAAGTACATAGCAAAGTGCTGCTGAGCAGAGTACCAGGGGCTTGTAGAAACATTGTCGTACCATATGCACGAGGAGTGTGTGTGTGTGGCAAAGTGTTTCTGAGCAGAGTACCAGGGGCACGGAGAAAAGTTGTCGTACCATATGCACGAGGAAGTACATAGCAAAGTGCTGCTGAGCAGAGTACCAGGGGCACGGAGAAAAGCTGTCGTACCATATGCACGAGGAGTGTGTGTGTGTGGCAAAGTGTTTCTGAGCAGAGTACCAGGGGCATGTAGAAACATTGTCGTACCATATGCACGAGGAGTGTGTGTGTGGCAAAGTGTTTCTGAGCAGTGTACCAGGGGCATGTAGAAACATTGTCGTACCATATGCACGAGGAGTGTGTGTGGCAAAGTGTTTCTGAGCAGTGTACCAGGGGCACGGAGAAAAGTTGTCGTACCATATGCACGAGGAGTGTGTGTGTGGCAAAGTGCTGCTGAGCAGAGTACCAGGGGCACGGAGAAAAGTTGTCGTACCATATGCACGAGGAAGTACATAGCAAAGTGCTGCTGAGCAGAGTACCAGGGGCACGGAGAAAAGCTGTCGTACCATATGCACGAGGAAGTACATAGCAAAGTGCTGCTGAGCAGAGTACCAGGGGCACGGAGAAAAGCTGTCGTACCATATGCACGAGGAAGTACATAGCAAAGTGCTGCTGAGCAGAGTACCAGGGGCACGGAGAAAAGCTGTCGTACCATATGCACGAGGCCTGTCCAGCAGCACATCTTTTTCGACCGTAAAGGAGAGAGGAGGCCGACTCACCACCTCGGCCAAATGGAGACAGCACATCAGCAGGGCCAGTGCGCCAGCAGCACATCTTTTTCGACCGTAAAGGAGAGAGGAGGCCGACTCACCACCTCGGCCAAATGGAGACAGCACATCAGCAGGGCCAGTGCGCCAGCAGCACATCTTTTTCGACCGTAAAGGAGAGAGGAGGCCGACTCACCCCCTCGGCCAAATGGAGACACAACAGCAGCAGGGCCAGTGGAGCAGCATGCATCTTGTTCAGCGGTAAGGGAGACAGGGAGATGTGATGGTGGTCCCCGGGGCCCCCTGGAGGTGGGGGAGATCAGCAACTAGCTAGCGAGGAGAGCGCGTACAGCCGACGTGGCATAAGTGTTTCTGCGCAGTGTACCAGGGGCTTGTGGAAAAGCTGTCGTACCATATGCACGGGAAGTACATAGCAAAGTGCTGCTGAGCAGAGTACCAGGGGCATGTAGAAACATTGTCGTACCATATGCACGAGGAGTGTGTGTGTGTGGCAAAGTGTTTCTGAGCAGAGTACCAGGGGCACGGAGAAAAGTTGTCGTACCATATGCACGAGGAAGTACATAGCAAAGTGCTGCTGAGCAGAGTACCAGGGGCACGGAGAAAAGTTGTCGTACCATATGCACGAGGAGTGTGTGTGTGTGGCAAAGTGTTTCTGAGCAGAGTACCAGGGGCACGGAGAAAAGTTGTCGTACCATATGCACGAGGAAGTACATAGCAAAGTGCTGCTGAGCAGAGTACCAGGGGCACGGAGAAAAGTTGTCGTACCATATGCACGAGGAGTGTGTGTGTGTGGCAAAGTGTTTCTGAGCAGAGTACCAGGGGCACGGAGAAAAGTTGTCGTACCATATGCACGAGGAAGTACATAGCAAAGTGCTGCTGAGCAGAGTACCAGGGGCTTGTAGAAACATTGTCGTACCATATGCACGAGGAGTGTGTGTGTGTGGCAAAGTGTTTCTGAGCAGAGTACCAGGGGCACGGAGAAAAGTTGTCGTACCATATGCACGAGGAAGTACATAGCAAAGTGCTGCTGAGCAGAGTACCAGGGGCACGGAGAAAAGCTGTCGTACCATATGCACGAGGAGTGTGTGTGTGTGGCAAAGTGTTTCTGAGCAGAGTACCAGGGGCATGTAGAAACATTGTCGTACCATATGCACGAGGAGTGTGTGTGTGGCAAAGTGTTTCTGAGCAGTGTACCAGGGGCATGTAGAAACATTGTCGTACCATATGCACGAGGAGTGTGTGTGTGGCAAAGTGTTTCTGAGCAGTGTACCAGGGGCACGGAGAAAAGTTGTCGTACCATATGCACGAGGAGTGTGTGTGTGGCAAAGTGCTGCTGAGCAGAGTACCAGGGGCACGGAGAAAAGTTGTCGTACCATATGCACGAGGAAGTACATAGCAAAGTGCTGCTGAGCAGAGTACCAGGGGCACGGAGAAAAGCTGTCGTACCATATGCACGAGGAAGTACATAGCAAAGTGCTGCTGAGCAGAGTACCAGGGGCACGGAGAAAAGCTGTCGTACCATATGCACGAGGAAGTACATAGCAAAGTGCTGCTGAGCAGAGTACCAGGGGCACGGAGAAAAGCTGTCGTACCATATGCACGAGGCCTGTCCAGCAGCACATCTTTTTCGACCGTAAAGGAGAGAGGAGGCCGACTCACCACCTCGGCCAAATGGAGACAGCACATCAGCAGGGCCAGTGCGCCAGCAGCACATCTTTTTCGACCGTAAAGGAGAGAGGAGGCCGACTCACCACCTCGGCCAAATGGAGACAGCACATCAGCAGGGCCAGTGCGCCAGCAGCACATCTTTTTCGACCGTAAAGGAGAGAGGAGGCCGACTCACCCCCTCGGCCAAATGGAGACACAACAGCAGCAGGGCCAGTGGAGCAGCATGCATCTTGTTCAGCGGTAAGGGAGACAGGGAGATGTGATGGTGGTCCCCGGGGCCCCCTGGAGGTGGGGGAGATCAGCAACTAGCTAGCGAGGAGAGCGCGTACAGCCGACGTGGCATAAGTGTTTCTGCGCAGTGTACCAGGGGCTTGTGGAAAAGCTGTCGTACCATATGCACGGGAAGTACATAGCAAAGTGCTGCTGAGCAGAGTACCAGGGGCATGTAGAAACATTGTCGTACCATATGCACGAGGAGTGTGTGTGTGTGGCAAAGTGTTTCTGAGCAGAGTACCAGGGGCACGGAGAAAAGTTGTCGTACCATATGCACGAGGAAGTACATA
>NW_027051969.1:17500-27500 GCF_036321145.2 Pelmatolapia mariae
GTGGTACGGGGTAACTGCAGGAAAGGAAAGCTACTGGGGGAGTAGAGCAGGGGAGGATGTGCCTCCCCGGGGCCTGCTGGAGGTCAAGGTCCATGCTGGATATGTGGTACAGGGTAACTGCAGGAAAGGAAAGCTACTGGGGGAGTAGAGCAGGGGAGGATGTGCCTCCCCGGGGCCTGCTGGAGGTCAAGGTCCATGCTGGCTATGTGGTACTGGGTAACTGCAGGAAAGGAAAGCTACTGGGGGAGTAGAGCAGGGGAGGATGTGCCTCCCCGGGGCCTGCTGGAGGTCGAGGTCCATGCTGGCTATGTGGTAGCAGCAGGGCCAGTGCAGCAGCAGCAGCAGCAGCAGCAGCAGCAGCAGCAGCACATCTTTTTCGACCGTAAAGGAGGCAGGAGGCCGACTCACTCCCTGGGCCAAATGGAGAGAGAATATCAGCAGGGCCAGTGCACCAGCAGCACATCTTTTTCGACCGTAAAGGAGAGAGGAGGCCGACTCACCACCTCGGCCAAATGGAGACAGCACATCAGCAGGGCCAGTGCGCCAGCAGCACATCTTTTTCGACCGTAAAGGAGAGAGGAGGCCGACTCACCCCCTCGGCCAAATGGAGAGAGGGATTCAGCAGGGCCAGTGCGCCAGCAGCACATCTTTTTCGACCGTAAAGGAGAGAGGAGGCCGACTCACCACCTCGGCCAAATGGAGACAGCACATCAGCAGGGCCAGTGCGCCAGCAGCACATCTTTTTCGACCGTAAAGGAGAGAGGAGGCCGACTCACCCCCTCGGCCAAATGGAGAGAGGGATTCAGCAGGGCCAGTGCGCCAGCAGCACATCTTTTTCGACCGTAAAGGAGAGAGGAGGCCGACTCACCCCCTCGGCCAAATGGAGAGAGGAACTCAGCAGGGCCAGTGCGCCAGCAGCACATCTTTTTCGACCGTAAAGGAGAGGGGAGGCCGACTCACCCCCTCGGCCAAATGGAGAGAGGAACTCAGCAGGGCCAGTGCGCCAGCAGCACATCTTTTTCGACCGTAAAGGAGAGAGGAGGCCGACTCACCCCCTCGGCCAAATGGAGAGAGGGATTCAGCAGGGCCAGTGCGCCAGCAGCACATCTTTTTCGACCGTAAAGGAGAGAGGAGGCCGACTCACCACCTCGGCCAAATGGAGACAGCACATCAGCAGGGCCAGTGCGCCAGCAGCACATCTTTTTCGACCGTAAAGGAGAGAGGAGGCCGACTCACCACCTCGGCCAAATGGAGACAGCACATCAGCAGGGCCAGTGCGCCAGCAGCACATCTTTTTCGACCGTAAAGGAGAGAGGAGGCCGACTCACCCCCTCGGCCAAATGGAGACACAACAGCAGCAGGGCCAGTGGAGCAGCATGCATCTTGTTCAGCGGTAAGGGAGACAGGGAGATGTGATGGTGGTCCCCGGGGCCCCCTGGAGGTGGGGGAGATCAGCAACTAGCTAGCGAGGAGAGCGCGTACAGCCGACGTGGCATAAGTGTTTCTGCGCAGTGTACCAGGGGCTTGTGGAAAAGCTGTCGTACCATATGCACGGGAAGTACATAGCAAAGTGCTGCTGAGCAGAGTACCAGGGGCATGTAGAAACATTGTCGTACCATATGCACGAGGAGTGTGTGTGTGTGGCAAAGTGTTTCTGAGCAGAGTACCAGGGGCACGGAGAAAAGTTGTCGTACCATATGCACGAGGAAGTACATAGCAAAGTGCTGCTGAGCAGAGTACCAGGGGCACGGAGAAAAGTTGTCGTACCATATGCACGAGGAGTGTGTGTGTGTGGCAAAGTGTTTCTGAGCAGAGTACCAGGGGCACGGAGAAAAGTTGTCGTACCATATGCACGAGGAAGTACATAGCAAAGTGCTGCTGAGCAGAGTACCAGGGGCACGGAGAAAAGTTGTCGTACCATATGCACGAGGAGTGTGTGTGTGTGGCAAAGTGTTTCTGAGCAGAGTACCAGGGGCACGGAGAAAAGTTGTCGTACCATATGCACGAGGAAGTACATAGCAAAGTGCTGCTGAGCAGAGTACCAGGGGCTTGTAGAAACATTGTCGTACCATATGCACGAGGAGTGTGTGTGTGTGGCAAAGTGTTTCTGAGCAGAGTACCAGGGGCACGGAGAAAAGTTGTCGTACCATATGCACGAGGAAGTACATAGCAAAGTGCTGCTGAGCAGAGTACCAGGGGCACGGAGAAAAGCTGTCGTACCATATGCACGAGGAGTGTGTGTGTGTGGCAAAGTGTTTCTGAGCAGAGTACCAGGGGCATGTAGAAACATTGTCGTACCATATGCACGAGGAGTGTGTGTGTGGCAAAGTGTTTCTGAGCAGTGTACCAGGGGCATGTAGAAACATTGTCGTACCATATGCACGAGGAGTGTGTGTGTGGCAAAGTGTTTCTGAGCAGTGTACCAGGGGCACGGAGAAAAGTTGTCGTACCATATGCACGAGGAGTGTGTGTGTGGCAAAGTGCTGCTGAGCAGAGTACCAGGGGCACGGAGAAAAGTTGTCGTACCATATGCACGAGGAAGTACATAGCAAAGTGCTGCTGAGCAGAGTACCAGGGGCACGGAGAAAAGCTGTCGTACCATATGCACGAGGAAGTACATAGCAAAGTGCTGCTGAGCAGAGTACCAGGGGCACGGAGAAAAGCTGTCGTACCATATGCACGAGGAAGTACATAGCAAAGTGCTGCTGAGCAGAGTACCAGGGGCACGGAGAAAAGCTGTCGTACCATATGCACGAGGCCTGTCCAGCAGCACATCTTTTTCGACCGTAAAGGAGAGAGGAGGCCGACTCACCACCTCGGCCAAATGGAGACAGCACATCAGCAGGGCCAGTGCGCCAGCAGCACATCTTTTTCGACCGTAAAGGAGAGAGGAGGCCGACTCACCACCTCGGCCAAATGGAGACAGCACATCAGCAGGGCCAGTGCGCCAGCAGCACATCTTTTTCGACCGTAAAGGAGAGAGGAGGCCGACTCACCCCCTCGGCCAAATGGAGACACAACAGCAGCAGGGCCAGTGGAGCAGCATGCATCTTGTTCAGCGGTAAGGGAGACAGGGAGATGTGATGGTGGTCCCCGGGGCCCCCTGGAGGTGGGGGAGATCAGCAACTAGCTAGCGAGGAGAGCGCGTACAGCCGACGTGGCATAAGTGTTTCTGCGCAGTGTACCAGGGGCTTGTGGAAAAGCTGTCGTACCATATGCACGGGAAGTACATAGCAAAGTGCTGCTGAGCAGAGTACCAGGGGCATGTAGAAACATTGTCGTACCATATGCACGAGGAGTGTGTGTGTGTGGCAAAGTGTTTCTGAGCAGAGTACCAGGGGCACGGAGAAAAGTTGTCGTACCATATGCACGAGGAAGTACATAGCAAAGTGCTGCTGAGCAGAGTACCAGGGGCACGGAGAAAAGTTGTCGTACCATATGCACGAGGAGTGTGTGTGTGTGGCAAAGTGTTTCTGAGCAGAGTACCAGGGGCACGGAGAAAAGTTGTCGTACCATATGCACGAGGAAGTACATAGCAAAGTGCTGCTGAGCAGAGTACCAGGGGCACGGAGAAAAGTTGTCGTACCATATGCACGAGGAGTGTGTGTGTGTGGCAAAGTGTTTCTGAGCAGAGTACCAGGGGCACGGAGAAAAGTTGTCGTACCATATGCACGAGGAAGTACATAGCAAAGTGCTGCTGAGCAGAGTACCAGGGGCTTGTAGAAACATTGTCGTACCATATGCACGAGGAGTGTGTGTGTGTGGCAAAGTGTTTCTGAGCAGAGTACCAGGGGCACGGAGAAAAGTTGTCGTACCATATGCACGAGGAAGTACATAGCAAAGTGCTGCTGAGCAGAGTACCAGGGGCACGGAGAAAAGCTGTCGTACCATATGCACGAGGAGTGTGTGTGTGTGGCAAAGTGTTTCTGAGCAGAGTACCAGGGGCATGTAGAAACATTGTCGTACCATATGCACGAGGAGTGTGTGTGTGGCAAAGTGTTTCTGAGCAGTGTACCAGGGGCATGTAGAAACATTGTCGTACCATATGCACGAGGAGTGTGTGTGTGGCAAAGTGTTTCTGAGCAGTGTACCAGGGGCACGGAGAAAAGTTGTCGTACCATATGCACGAGGAGTGTGTGTGTGGCAAAGTGCTGCTGAGCAGAGTACCAGGGGCACGGAGAAAAGTTGTCGTACCATATGCACGAGGAAGTACATAGCAAAGTGCTGCTGAGCAGAGTACCAGGGGCACGGAGAAAAGCTGTCGTACCATATGCACGAGGAAGTACATAGCAAAGTGCTGCTGAGCAGAGTACCAGGGGCACGGAGAAAAGCTGTCGTACCATATGCACGAGGAAGTACATAGCAAAGTGCTGCTGAGCAGAGTACCAGGGGCACGGAGAAAAGCTGTCGTACCATATGCACGAGGCCTGTCCAGCAGCACATCTTTTTCGACCGTAAAGGAGAGAGGAGGCCGACTCACCACCTCGGCCAAATGGAGACAGCACATCAGCAGGGCCAGTGCGCCAGCAGCACATCTTTTTCGACCGTAAAGGAGAGAGGAGGCCGACTCACCACCTCGGCCAAATGGAGACAGCACATCAGCAGGGCCAGTGCGCCAGCAGCACATCTTTTTCGACCGTAAAGGAGAGAGGAGGCCGACTCACCCCCTCGGCCAAATGGAGACACAACAGCAGCAGGGCCAGTGGAGCAGCATGCATCTTGTTCAGCGGTAAGGGAGACAGGGAGATGTGATGGTGGTCCCCGGGGCCCCCTGGAGGTGGGGGAGATCAGCAACTAGCTAGCGAGGAGAGCGCGTACAGCCGACGTGGCATAAGTGTTTCTGCGCAGTGTACCAGGGGCTTGTGGAAAAGCTGTCGTACCATATGCACGGGAAGTACATAGCAAAGTGCTGCTGAGCAGAGTACCAGGGGCATGTAGAAACATTGTCGTACCATATGCACGAGGAGTGTGTGTGTGTGGCAAAGTGTTTCTGAGCAGAGTACCAGGGGCACGGAGAAAAGTTGTCGTACCATATGCACGAGGAAGTACATAGCAAAGTGCTGCTGAGCAGAGTACCAGGGGCACGGAGAAAAGTTGTCGTACCATATGCACGAGGAGTGTGTGTGTGTGGCAAAGTGTTTCTGAGCAGAGTACCAGGGGCACGGAGAAAAGTTGTCGTACCATATGCACGAGGAAGTACATAGCAAAGTGCTGCTGAGCAGAGTACCAGGGGCACGGAGAAAAGTTGTCGTACCATATGCACGAGGAGTGTGTGTGTGTGGCAAAGTGTTTCTGAGCAGAGTACCAGGGGCACGGAGAAAAGTTGTCGTACCATATGCACGAGGAAGTACATAGCAAAGTGCTGCTGAGCAGAGTACCAGGGGCTTGTAGAAACATTGTCGTACCATATGCACGAGGAGTGTGTGTGTGTGGCAAAGTGTTTCTGAGCAGAGTACCAGGGGCACGGAGAAAAGTTGTCGTACCATATGCACGAGGAAGTACATAGCAAAGTGCTGCTGAGCAGAGTACCAGGGGCACGGAGAAAAGCTGTCGTACCATATGCACGAGGAGTGTGTGTGTGTGGCAAAGTGTTTCTGAGCAGAGTACCAGGGGCATGTAGAAACATTGTCGTACCATATGCACGAGGAGTGTGTGTGTGGCAAAGTGTTTCTGAGCAGTGTACCAGGGGCATGTAGAAACATTGTCGTACCATATGCACGAGGAGTGTGTGTGTGGCAAAGTGTTTCTGAGCAGTGTACCAGGGGCACGGAGAAAAGTTGTCGTACCATATGCACGAGGAGTGTGTGTGTGGCAAAGTGCTGCTGAGCAGAGTACCAGGGGCACGGAGAAAAGTTGTCGTACCATATGCACGAGGAAGTACATAGCAAAGTGCTGCTGAGCAGAGTACCAGGGGCACGGAGAAAAGCTGTCGTACCATATGCACGAGGAAGTACATAGCAAAGTGCTGCTGAGCAGAGTACCAGGGGCACGGAGAAAAGCTGTCGTACCATATGCACGAGGAAGTACATAGCAAAGTGCTGCTGAGCAGAGTACCAGGGGCACGGAGAAAAGCTGTCGTACCATATGCACGAGGCCTGTCCAGCAGCACATCTTTTTCGACCGTAAAGGAGAGAGGAGGCCGACTCACCACCTCGGCCAAATGGAGACAGCACATCAGCAGGGCCAGTGCGCCAGCAGCACATCTTTTTCGACCGTAAAGGAGAGAGGAGGCCGACTCACCACCTCGGCCAAATGGAGACAGCACATCAGCAGGGCCAGTGCGCCAGCAGCACATCTTTTTCGACCGTAAAGGAGAGAGGAGGCCGACTCACCCCCTCGGCCAAATGGAGACACAACAGCAGCAGGGCCAGTGGAGCAGCATGCATCTTGTTCAGCGGTAAGGGAGACAGGGAGATGTGATGGTGGTCCCCGGGGCCCCCTGGAGGTGGGGGAGATCAGCAACTAGCTAGCGAGGAGAGCGCGTACAGCCGACGTGGCATAAGTGTTTCTGCGCAGTGTACCAGGGGCTTGTGGAAAAGCTGTCGTACCATATGCACGGGAAGTACATAGCAAAGTGCTGCTGAGCAGAGTACCAGGGGCATGTAGAAACATTGTCGTACCATATGCACGAGGAGTGTGTGTGTGTGGCAAAGTGTTTCTGAGCAGAGTACCAGGGGCACGGAGAAAAGTTGTCGTACCATATGCACGAGGAAGTACATAGCAAAGTGCTGCTGAGCAGAGTACCAGGGGCACGGAGAAAAGTTGTCGTACCATATGCACGAGGAGTGTGTGTGTGTGGCAAAGTGTTTCTGAGCAGAGTACCAGGGGCACGGAGAAAAGTTGTCGTACCATATGCACGAGGAAGTACATAGCAAAGTGCTGCTGAGCAGAGTACCAGGGGCACGGAGAAAAGTTGTCGTACCATATGCACGAGGAGTGTGTGTGTGTGGCAAAGTGTTTCTGAGCAGAGTACCAGGGGCACGGAGAAAAGTTGTCGTACCATATGCACGAGGAAGTACATAGCAAAGTGCTGCTGAGCAGAGTACCAGGGGCTTGTAGAAACATTGTCGTACCATATGCACGAGGAGTGTGTGTGTGTGGCAAAGTGTTTCTGAGCAGAGTACCAGGGGCACGGAGAAAAGTTGTCGTACCATATGCACGAGGAAGTACATAGCAAAGTGCTGCTGAGCAGAGTACCAGGGGCACGGAGAAAAGCTGTCGTACCATATGCACGAGGAGTGTGTGTGTGTGGCAAAGTGTTTCTGAGCAGAGTACCAGGGGCATGTAGAAACATTGTCGTACCATATGCACGAGGAGTGTGTGTGTGGCAAAGTGTTTCTGAGCAGTGTACCAGGGGCATGTAGAAACATTGTCGTACCATATGCACGAGGAGTGTGTGTGTGGCAAAGTGTTTCTGAGCAGTGTACCAGGGGCACGGAGAAAAGTTGTCGTACCATATGCACGAGGAGTGTGTGTGTGGCAAAGTGCTGCTGAGCAGAGTACCAGGGGCACGGAGAAAAGTTGTCGTACCATATGCACGAGGAAGTACATAGCAAAGTGCTGCTGAGCAGAGTACCAGGGGCACGGAGAAAAGCTGTCGTACCATATGCACGAGGAAGTACATAGCAAAGTGCTGCTGAGCAGAGTACCAGGGGCACGGAGAAAAGCTGTCGTACCATATGCACGAGGAAGTACATAGCAAAGTGCTGCTGAGCAGAGTACCAGGGGCACGGAGAAAAGCTGTCGTACCATATGCACGAGGCCTGTCCAGCAGCACATCTTTTTCGACCGTAAAGGAGAGAGGAGGCCGACTCACCACCTCGGCCAAATGGAGACAGCACATCAGCAGGGCCAGTGCGCCAGCAGCACATCTTTTTCGACCGTAAAGGAGAGAGGAGGCCGACTCACCACCTCGGCCAAATGGAGACAGCACATCAGCAGGGCCAGTGCGCCAGCAGCACATCTTTTTCGACCGTAAAGGAGAGAGGAGGCCGACTCACCCCCTCGGCCAAATGGAGACACAACAGCAGCAGGGCCAGTGGAGCAGCATGCATCTTGTTCAGCGGTAAGGGAGACAGGGAGATGTGATGGTGGTCCCCGGGGCCCCCTGGAGGTGGGGGAGATCAGCAACTAGCTAGCGAGGAGAGCGCGTACAGCCGACGTGGCATAAGTGTTTCTGCGCAGTGTACCAGGGGCTTGTGGAAAAGCTGTCGTACCATATGCACGGGAAGTACATAGCAAAGTGCTGCTGAGCAGAGTACCAGGGGCATGTAGAAACATTGTCGTACCATATGCACGAGGAGTGTGTGTGTGTGGCAAAGTGTTTCTGAGCAGAGTACCAGGGGCACGGAGAAAAGTTGTCGTACCATATGCACGAGGAGTGTGTGTGTGTGGCAAAGTGTTTCTGAGCAGAGTACCAGGGGCACGGAGAAAAGTTGTCGTACCATATGCACGAGGAAGTACATAGCAAAGTGCTGCTGAGCAGAGTACCAGGGGCTTGTAGAAACATTGTCGTACCATATGCACGAGGAGTGTGTGTGTGTGGCAAAGTGTTTCTGAGCAGAGTACCAGGGGCACGGAGAAAAGTTGTCGTACCATATGCACGAGGAAGTACATAGCAAAGTGCTGCTGAGCAGAGTACCAGGGGCACGGAGAAAAGCTGTCGTACCATATGCACGAGGAGTGTGTGTGTGTGGCAAAGTGTTTCTGAGCAGAGTACCAGGGGCATGTAGAAACATTGTCGTACCATATGCACGAGGAGTGTGTGTGTGGCAAAGTGTTTCTGAGCAGTGTACCAGGGGCATGTAGAAACATTGTCGTACCATATGCACGAGGAGTGTGTGTGTGGCAAAGTGTTTCTGAGCAGTGTACCAGGGGCACGGAGAAAAGTTGTCGTACCATATGCACGAGGAGTGTGTGTGTGGCAAAGTGCTGCTGAGCAGAGTACCAGGGGCACGGAGAAAAGTTGTCGTACCATATGCACGAGGAAGTACATAGCAAAGTGCTGCTGAGCAGAGTACCAGGGGCACGGAGAAAAGCTGTCGTACCATATGCACGAGGAAGTACATAGCAAAGTGCTGCTGAGCAGAGTACCAGGGGCACGGAGAAAAGCTGTCGTACCATATGCACGAGGAAGTACATAGCAAAGTGCTGCTGAGCAGAGTACCAGGGGCACGGAGAAAAGCTGTCGTACCATATGCACGAGGCCTGTCCAGCAGCACATCTTTTTCGACCGTAAAGGAGAGAGGAGGCCGACTCACCACCTCGGCCAAATGGAGACAGCACATCAGCAGGGCCAGTGCGCCAGCAGCACATCTTTTTCGACCGTAAAGGAGAGAGGAGGCCGACTCACCACCTCGGCCAAATGGAGACAGCACATCAGCAGGGCCAGTGCGCCAGCAGCACATCTTTTTCGACCGTAAAGGAGAGAGGAGGCCGACTCACCCCCTCGGCCAAATGGAGACACAACAGCAGCAGGGCCAGTGGAGCAGCATGCATCTTGTTCAGCGGTAAGGGAGACAGGGAGATGTGATGGTGGTCCCCGGGGCCCCCTGGAGGTGGGGGAGATCAGCAACTAGCTAGCGAGGAGAGCGCGTACAGCCGACGTGGCATAAGTGTTTCTGCGCAGTGTACCAGGGGCTTGTGGAAAAGCTGTCGTACCATATGCACGGGAAGTACATAGCAAAGTGCTGCTGAGCAGAGTACCAGGGGCATGTAGAAACATTGTCGTACCATATGCACGAGGAGTGTGTGTGTGTGGCAAAGTGTTTCTGAGCAGAGTACCAGGGGCACGGAGAAAAGTTGTCGTACCATATGCACGAGGAAGTACATAGCAAAGTGCTGCTGAGCAGAGTACCAGGGGCACGGAGAAAAGTTGTCGTACCATATGCACGAGGAGTGTGTGTGTGTGGCAAAGTGTTTCTGAGCAGAGTACCAGGGGCACGGAGAAAAGTTGTCGTACCATATGCACGAGGAAGTACATAGCAAAGTGCTGCTGAGC
>NW_027051969.1:37500-40000 GCF_036321145.2 Pelmatolapia mariae
CCCCGGGGCCTGCTGGAGGTCAAGGTCCATGCTGGCTATGTGGTACTGGGTAACTGCAGGAAAGGAAAGCTACTGGGGGAGTAGAGCAGGGGAGGATGTGCCTCCCCGGGGCCTGCTGGAGGTCGAGGTCCATGCTGGCTATGTGGTAGCAGCAGGGCCAGTGCAGCAGCAGCAGCAGCAGCAGCAGCAGCAGCAGCAGCACATCTTTTTCGACCGTAAAGGAGGCAGGAGGCCGACTCACTCCCTGGGCCAAATGGAGAGAGAATATCAGCAGGGCCAGTGCACCAGCAGCACATCTTTTTCGACCGTAAAGGAGAGAGGAGGCCGACTCACCACCTCGGCCAAATGGAGACAGCACATCAGCAGGGCCAGTGCGCCAGCAGCACATCTTTTTCGACCGTAAAGGAGAGAGGAGGCCGACTCACCCCCTCGGCCAAATGGAGAGAGGGATTCAGCAGGGCCAGTGCGCCAGCAGCACATCTTTTTCGACCGTAAAGGAGAGAGGAGGCCGACTCACCACCTCGGCCAAATGGAGACAGCACATCAGCAGGGCCAGTGCGCCAGCAGCACATCTTTTTCGACCGTAAAGGAGAGAGGAGGCCGACTCACCCCCTCGGCCAAATGGAGAGAGGGATTCAGCAGGGCCAGTGCGCCAGCAGCACATCTTTTTCGACCGTAAAGGAGAGAGGAGGCCGACTCACCCCCTCGGCCAAATGGAGAGAGGAACTCAGCAGGGCCAGTGCGCCAGCAGCACATCTTTTTCGACCGTAAAGGAGAGGGGAGGCCGACTCACCCCCTCGGCCAAATGGAGAGAGGAACTCAGCAGGGCCAGTGCGCCAGCAGCACATCTTTTTCGACCGTAAAGGAGAGAGGAGGCCGACTCACCCCCTCGGCCAAATGGAGAGAGGGATTCAGCAGGGCCAGTGCGCCAGCAGCACATCTTTTTCGACCGTAAAGGAGAGAGGAGGCCGACTCACCACCTCGGCCAAATGGAGACAGCACATCAGCAGGGCCAGTGCGCCAGCAGCACATCTTTTTCGACCGTAAAGGAGAGAGGAGGCCGACTCACCACCTCGGCCAAATGGAGACAGCACATCAGCAGGGCCAGTGCGCCAGCAGCACATCTTTTTCGACCGTAAAGGAGAGAGGAGGCCGACTCACCCCCTCGGCCAAATGGAGACACAACAGCAGCAGGGCCAGTGGAGCAGCATGCATCTTGTTCAGCGGTAAGGGAGACAGGGAGATGTGATGGTGGTCCCCGGGGCCCCCTGGAGGTGGGGGAGATCAGCAACTAGCTAGCGAGGAGAGCGCGTACAGCCGACGTGGCATAAGTGTTTCTGCGCAGTGTACCAGGGGCTTGTGGAAAAGCTGTCGTACCATATGCACGGGAAGTACATAGCAAAGTGCTGCTGAGCAGAGTACCAGGGGCATGTAGAAACATTGTCGTACCATATGCACGAGGAGTGTGTGTGTGTGGCAAAGTGTTTCTGAGCAGAGTACCAGGGGCACGGAGAAAAGTTGTCGTACCATATGCACGAGGAAGTACATAGCAAAGTGCTGCTGAGCAGAGTACCAGGGGCACGGAGAAAAGTTGTCGTACCATATGCACGAGGAGTGTGTGTGTGGCAAAGTGTTTCTGAGCAGAGTACCAGGGGCACGGAGAAAAGTTGTCGTACCATATGCACGAGGAAGTACATAGCAAAGTGCTGCTGAGCAGAGTACCAGGGGCACGGAGAAAAGTTGTCGTACCATATGCACGAGGAGTGTGTGTGTGTGGCAAAGTGTTTCTGAGCAGAGTACCAGGGGCACGGAGAAAAGTTGTCGTACCATATGCACGAGGAAGTACATAGCAAAGTGCTGCTGAGCAGAGTACCAGGGGCTTGTAGAAACATTGTCGTACCATATGCACGAGGAGTGTGTGTGTGTGGCAAAGTGTTTCTGAGCAGAGTACCAGGGGCACGGAGAAAAGTTGTCGTACCATATGCACGAGGAAGTACATAGCAAAGTGCTGCTGAGCAGAGTACCAGGGGCACGGAGAAAAGCTGTCGTACCATATGCACGAGGAGTGTGTGTGTGTGGCAAAGTGTTTCTGAGCAGAGTACCAGGGGCATGTAGAAACATTGTCGTACCATATGCACGAGGAGTGTGTGTGTGGCAAAGTGTTTCTGAGCAGTGTACCAGGGGCATGTAGAAACATTGTCGTACCATATGCACGAGGAGTGTGTGTGTGGCAAAGTGTTTCTGAGCAGTGTACCAGGGGCACGGAGAAAAGTTGTCGTACCATATGCACGAGGAGTGTGTGTGTGGCAAAGTGCTGCTGAGCAGAGTACCAGGGGCACGGAGAAAAGTTGTCGTACCATATGCACGAGGAAGTACATAGCAAAGTGCTGCTGAGCAGAGTACCAGGGGCACGGAGAAAAGCTGTCGTACCATATGCACGAGGAAGTACATAGCAAAGTGCTGCTGAGCAGAGTACCAGGGGCACGGAGAAAAGCTGTCG
>NW_027051969.1:52500-55604 GCF_036321145.2 Pelmatolapia mariae
TGTGTGTGTGGCAAAGTGTTTCTGAGCAGAGTACCAGGGGCACGGAGAAAAGTTGTCGTACCATATGCACGAGGAAGTACATAGCAAAGTGCTGCTGAGCAGAGTACCAGGGGCACGGAGAAAAGTTGTCGTACCATATGCACGAGGAGTGTGTGTGTGTGGCAAAGTGTTTCTGAGCAGAGTACCAGGGGCACGGAGAAAAGTTGTCGTACCATATGCACGAGGAAGTACATAGCAAAGTGCTGCTGAGCAGAGTACCAGGGGCTTGTAGAAACATTGTCGTACCATATGCACGAGGAGTGTGTGTGTGTGGCAAAGTGTTTCTGAGCAGAGTACCAGGGGCACGGAGAAAAGTTGTCGTACCATATGCACGAGGAAGTACATAGCAAAGTGCTGCTGAGCAGAGTACCAGGGGCACGGAGAAAAGCTGTCGTACCATATGCACGAGGAGTGTGTGTGTGTGGCAAAGTGTTTCTGAGCAGAGTACCAGGGGCATGTAGAAACATTGTCGTACCATATGCACGAGGAGTGTGTGTGTGGCAAAGTGTTTCTGAGCAGTGTACCAGGGGCATGTAGAAACATTGTCGTACCATATGCACGAGGAGTGTGTGTGTGGCAAAGTGTTTCTGAGCAGTGTACCAGGGGCACGGAGAAAAGTTGTCGTACCATATGCACGAGGAGTGTGTGTGTGGCAAAGTGCTGCTGAGCAGAGTACCAGGGGCACGGAGAAAAGTTGTCGTACCATATGCACGAGGAAGTACATAGCAAAGTGCTGCTGAGCAGAGTACCAGGGCACGGAGAAAAGCTGTCGTACCATATGCACGAGGAAGTACATAGCAAAGTGCTGCTGAGCAGAGTACCAGGGGCACGGAGAAAAGCTGTCGTACCATATGCACGAGGAAGTACATAGCAAAGTGCTGCTGAGCAGAGTACCAGGGGCACGGAGAAAAGCTGTCGTACCATATGCACGAGGCCTGTCCAGCAGCACATCTTTTTCGACCGTAAAGGAGAGAGGAGGCCGACTCACCACCTCGGCCAAATGGAGACAGCACATCAGCAGGGCCAGTGCGCCAGCAGCACATCTTTTTCGACCGTAAAGGAGAGAGGAGGCCGACTCACCACCTCGGCCAAATGGAGACAGCACATCAGCAGGGCCAGTGCGCCAGCAGCACATCTTTTTCGACCGTAAAGGAGAGAGGAGGCCGACTCACCCCCTCGGCCAAATGGAGACACAACAGCAGCAGGGCCAGTGGAGCAGCATGCATCTTGTTCAGCGGTAAGGGAGACAGGGAGATGTGATGGTGGTCCCCGGGGCCCCCTGGAGGTGGGGGAGATCAGCAACTAGCTAGCGAGGAGAGCGCGTACAGCCGACGTGGCATAAGTGTTTCTGCGCAGTGTACCAGGGGCTTGTGGAAAAGCTGTCGTACCATATGCACGGGAAGTACATAGCAAAGTGCTGCTGAGCAGAGTACCAGGGGCATGTAGAAACATTGTCGTACCATATGCACGAGGAGTGTGTGTGTGTGGCAAAGTGTTTCTGAGCAGAGTACCAGGGGCACGGAGAAAAGTTGTCGTACCATATGCACGAGGAAGTACATAGCAAAGTGCTGCTGAGCAGAGTACCAGGGGCACGGAGAAAAGTTGTCGTACCATATGCACGAGGAGTGTGTGTGTGTGGCAAAGTGTTTCTGAGCAGAGTACCAGGGGCACGGAGAAAAGTTGTCGTACCATATGCACGAGGAAGTACATAGCAAAGTGCTGCTGAGCAGAGTACCAGGGGCACGGAGAAAAGTTGTCGTACCATATGCACGAGGAGTGTGTGTGTGTGGCAAAGTGTTTCTGAGCAGAGTACCAGGGGCACGGAGAAAAGTTGTCGTACCATATGCACGAGGAAGTACATAGCAAAGTGCTGCTGAGCAGAGTACCAGGGGCTTGTAGAAACATTGTCGTACCATATGCACGAGGAGTGTGTGTGTGTGGCAAAGTGTTTCTGAGCAGAGTACCAGGGGCACGGAGAAAAGTTGTCGTACCATATGCACGAGGAAGTACATAGCAAAGTGCTGCTGAGCAGAGTACCAGGGGCACGGAGAAAAGCTGTCGTACCATATGCACGAGGAGTGTGTGTGTGTGGCAAAGTGTTTCTGAGCAGAGTACCAGGGGCATGTAGAAACATTGTCGTACCATATGCACGAGGAGTGTGTGTGTGGCAAAGTGTTTCTGAGCAGTGTACCAGGGGCATGTAGAAACATTGTCGTACCATATGCACGAGGAGTGTGTGTGTGGCAAAGTGTTTCTGAGCAGTGTACCAGGGGCACGGAGAAAAGTTGTCGTACCATATGCACGAGGAGTGTGTGTGTGGCAAAGTGCTGCTGAGCAGAGTACCAGGGGCACGGAGAAAAGTTGTCGTACCATATGCACGAGGAAGTACATAGCAAAGTGCTGCTGAGCAGAGTACCAGGGGCACGGAGAAAAGCTGTCGTACCATATGCACGAGGAAGTACATAGCAAAGTGCTGCTGAGCAGAGTACCAGGGGCACGGAGAAAAGCTGTCGTACCATATGCACGAGGAAGTACATAGCAAAGTGCTGCTGAGCAGAGTACCAGGGGCACGGAGAAAAGCTGTCGTACCATATGCACGAGGCCTGTCCAGCAGCACATCTTTTTCGACCGTAAAGGAGAGAGGAGGCCGACTCACCACCTCGGCCAGGGCCGTTTTTTCTCCCCTCTCCGGTTGAGCAGTCTAACGGTAAGGACTAGCAAAGGTGCCCTCCGTCATTTATGGGAGACGGGTTTCTGACGACGCGTAAGTCAGCAGACACCCTCGGCAAGGCCCGAACGGCACTGGGACGGCGCGGGAGAGTGAGTGGCTGCCACAGCAGCCTCCTCTTCCAGCCTACCTGCCTGCCAGCCTTCCCTCCCACCCCGATCGACTGGCAAACGTGGCCTGCCATCGGAGGGCTGCCGCCGGGCCCGGCTCCTTCGCCGGCGCCTTCGGGCGGTCCGCTCCTCCGGCCCGCAGGCTCGCCTCTAGCGCCGGCCGGGGGCTACAGCGCGATGGTCGGAGCGGGTGGCGGTTCCCGGACCCCGCCCCACCCTCCCCGCGC
>NW_027051970.1:0-26322 GCF_036321145.2 Pelmatolapia mariae
TGGGGGGGTTGGCAGACAGTACCAGGAGAGGATGCTTTAAGTCAGGGGTAGGGAACTTTAGGCCTCGAGAGCAGTGTCCTGCAGGTTTTAGGTCTTACCCTGGTTCAACACACCTGAATCAAATGATTAGTTCATTACCAGGCCTCTGGAGAACTTCAAGACATGTTGAGGAGGTAATTTAGCCATTTAAATCAGCTGTGATGGATCAAGGACACATCTAAAACCTGCAGGACACCGGCCCTCGAGGCCTGGAGTTCTCCAACCCTACTTTAAGTGCATGGGATTATGCATAGCAGATGTTGACAGATATTTGATATCTCCGCCTCTGCTGATTTGACTTTTGCACACATTACATATCACTTTGGTTTAATCTGCAGCACTGACTGTAAAATGCTTCCACACAGAACTTGAGCAGTTTTTTTTTTGGCTGGTGGAGGACCAAGAGATGGCTCAGCAGCAACACTATTTTCTGTTTCGTTGCCCAAATCCATGTGGGGAGTTTCACTTAAGTTAATGAATGATGTGAAGCTATGCTAAGGTTAACTAGCCTATAAATGGTAAATGGACTGATTCTTATATAGCACTTTTCTACTCTCCTGGAGTACTTAAAGCGCTCTATACAACATGCCACATTCACCCAGTCTCACAAGCTGTTTATCCATACTCAGTGCTTTCTAAGTACATTCACACACATTCATACTCTGATGGATGCATTGGAGAGAAAGTTGGGGTTAGTCAAGGATACTTGACATGGAGACTGGAGGAGCCAGGGATCAAACCACCAACCTTCCAATCAGTAGGTGACCTGCTCTACCTCCTGAACTACAGCCACCCCTATAGCCTACATCTTGATGTTTACAAAAGACAGAGTAACTTAAACATACCATATAACTACCCCAAGTGCATACAAATTCACACAACTACACAAGCATTGTTTCAACCTTTAAATCAAACGTTAACTTTACTCTGTCAACAGCCTATTGTCTAAATTACCGAGCTAACACAGCTACGTAAACAGAACAAACATGAGAGACCCAACCGCAGACGTCAATAATGTAGCGTAATGGAAAAATCTCCCGATCTTCGTGAAAGTTATAAACTGCCTCCAGAACCTATTCAACAAAAGTAGCAATGCAGTTCAGTCTTTTTTCGCTTAGCCGAGCGTTCTATGTTGCTGTGTGGAGCAGCCTTTGTCAGTCACCGATCCCAAATAGGGTATTCGGAAAGGCAAAAATAACGTGTTTTTTACGAATAGTTATTTCGAAAAAATACTTTAAGAATATTTGTATTCGGGAACAAGAGCTGAACAAAAACACCATGATAACAGACTGTGCATTGACTGTTCTTCCTATCCTACGCAAGGCCACCGGGGTTGGCTGAAAGACTGTTTACTTAGCCTGGCAGGGTGAAGGACACTGTCTCAGCTGAACTCTGGACACACACACACACACACACGCACACATACATATGCAGATATCCTTCCCCGGATCCAACGCCTGCTGCCATACTTACCTCCCCATCGATGGAGACAGCGGCTCAGCTGGAGGCGCGAGAAATTGCAGTGTCTGCGAACACTGTGTACATTGGAGTAACCCCCGCCCATATGTTGCTTGTCTGTGTTTCATGGCGTATAGTGTGATGATATCTGTGCTCTTTATGTGTTATGGAGTTTTTTGTGCTTTCTCCTCATGATGACTCACTTGTTAGAGTCACCATGGGCTGTCATGATCCTGGGTCCGTTTGACCCAGCGTTTTGTGTCTATCTATTTAGTGTGATTTTGGTTCTGTTCTTCCTCTGTTTAGTTTTTACTCTGTTCGGCCCGTGTGTGTCCTTGTATGTGTAGTTCCTGTTTTATTGTGAAGGTCTGTGTCTTATGTCAGTGTGTTCTATTTACGTTTCCCCTGCCTCGTCAGTTGTGATGTCTTCCAGGTGTGTTCCCCTCCTGTTGCCTTCCCCTGATTCCTGGCGTGTGTATTTATAGTGTGTGTTACCTCGTCCTCGTTGCTGGTTCGTCTGTGTTCTTCCCCTCCTTCGTTCTGTGTATTTTTCTCCGGGCTCCTGGTCTTTCTCCCTGCAAGGTACCCTCGTTCGTGTTCTGGTTTTGTGTTGTTTTAGTTTTCCCAGTTTAGCGTATTATCTGTTATTTTCCTCGCCCCCTTTCTGTTATGTTGTATCCCACTACTGGTTAATAAAGCTCACCCTCCACTTAAGCAGTCTGCATCTTGGGTCCATTACTATCATCACACGGCCTGCCTCGGCAGCCCGTGACAGTACGAACCAGCCACGACATGGATCCAGCAGACTTACCCGGGGAGAGCGATCTGATGCGAGTCCAACGCCTGGTCAAGTGGATAACCCACACCTCAGATACGAGAGCAAGGATCGTGGGGATAAATGCTATTGAGGTGATCCTCAAAGGAAATCCCTATCTCCGCCAGGTCAGAGGATGTTCGGACTTATTGGCCAACATGTATGAAGCCCGGGAGGCGGCGCGAGCTCGGGAAATATCGGACTTTGTCCAGCAGCAGCAGCCAACAGTCACCCCAGAGCAGCTGCGTCAGCCTCACCTGCCGGATGCGAGTTTACCCGGCCTGTCGGAGCCGGCTGCGGGGACGAAACGTCGATCGCGCCGCCGGCGCGCCACCCCACAGCCGGACGTTCGGACTTCTAAATCGCCGGCTGTGGTGAGTGAGGACTCTTTTTCCGTTGTGGATTGTGGAACTGTTTATTCCGGGGGCAGTGTTTTGTGCGGCAGATAACAATGTAAACAGCTTATCGCCTGCTCAGCCACTCTTAGCTCAGTTAGCTGCTAAGCAGCCACTCTCCACTCAGTCTCCAGTGTCAGTCGCTCACTCACCTTCAGCTCAGCCTCCAGCACTTCCAGTGTCATCTGTCATTCAGTCTCCAGTGCCCCTTTCTACTCAGTCTCCAGTGCCACACTCTGCTCAGTCTCCAGTGCCACACTCTGCTCAGTCTCCAGTGCCTCCAGTGTCACCTGTAGTTCAGTCTCCAGTGCCTCCAGTGTCACCTGTAGTTCAGTCTCCAGTGCCTCCAGTGTCACCTGTAGTTCAGTCTCCAGTGCTCCCAGTGTCACCTGTAGTTCAGTCTCCAGTGCTCTCAGTGTCACCTGTAGTTCAGTCTCCAGTGCTCCCAGTGTCACCTGTAGTCCAGGCCCCTGTGCCGCCTGTAGTCCAGGCCCCTGTGCCGCCTGTAGTCCAGGCCCCTGTGCCTCCAGTGTCACCGTTACTTGCAGTACAGGTTCCAGTATTACCAGTTTCACTCATTCACTCCATGCAGGGAGAAAGTCTAAGTTCCAGCCAGGGAGTTTCTCGCACTTTAGCTGCTTCAGGCACCGTTATGCACTCCAGGGCCTCCCCTCGGACCGCTCCAGCCTTCGTCTCGTGTCTCCGCTGGAGGGTCCGAGGGACCGCTCCGGCCTTCGTCTCGTGTCTCCGCTGGAGGGTCCGAGGGACCGCTCCGGCCTTCGTCTCGTGTCTCCGCTGGAGGGTCCGAGGGACCGCTCCGGCCTTCGTCTCGTGTCTCCGCTGGAGGGTCCGTGGGACCGCTCCGGCCTTCGTCTCGTGTCTCCGCTGGAGGGTCCGAGGGACCGCTCCGGCCTTCGTCTCGTGTCTCCGCTGGAGGGTCCGAGGGACCGCTCCGGCCTTCGTCTCGTGTCTCCGCTGGAGGGTCCGTGGGACCGCTCCGGCCTTCGTCTCGTGTCTCCGCTGGAGGGTCCGAGGGACCGGACCCTCCATCTCCGGCTTCCACGCCGCCGTCTCTGGCTCCCATGCCGCCGCCTGCAGCGCCTCCGTCTCTGGCTTCCACTCCGCCGCCTGCAGCGCCTCCGTCTCTGGCTTCCACGCCGCCGCCTGCAGCCTCATCATCCACGCCAGCTGCAGCCTCATCACCGACGCCAGCTGCAGCCGCTTCACCCACGCCAGCTGCAGCCGCTTCACCCACGCCAGCTGCAGCCGCTTCACCCATGTCGTCAGCTAAGCTGCCACTTTACAGGCCACTGGCCAAGCACCATCGCCGCCGTCGCCGCCGTCGCCGCCGTCGCCGCCGTCGCCGCCGTCGCCGCCGTCGCCGCCCCCTGAACTGCTTCCACGTGGAAGCCGCTGCCTTCCACACACACGGCCCCCTGAACTGCTTCCACGTGGCCGCCGCTGCCTTTCGCACGGACGGCCCCTGAACTGCTTCCACGTGGCCGCCGCTGCCTTCCACACACACGGCCCCCTGAACTGCTTCCACGTGGCCGCCGCTGCCTTTCGCACGGACGGCCCCCTGAACTGCTTCCACGTGGCCGCTGCTGCCTTCCGCACGGACGGCCCCCTGAACTGCCTCCGCGTGGCCGCCGCTGCCTTCCACACGGACGGCCCCCTGAACTGCCTTCGCGTGGCCGCTGCTACCTTCTTCATGGCCGGCCCCCTGAAAGTTTTCAGTTTTGGGCTTTGTGTTCTCGACCTCTGGTGTTTCCTTTTGTCTTCTTTCGGTTTTTGGACTCGTGTTTTGTTTTTGTTTTGTTTTTTTTGTTTTTCTTCTGGCCTCCTGGTGCTCCTGTTTTGTTTTGCCTCGATTTTTCTCCGGGCTCCTGGTCTTTCTCCCTGCAAGGTACCCTCGTTCGTGTTCTGGTTTTGTGTTGTTTTAGTTTTCCCAGTTTAGCGTATTATCTGTTATTTTCCTCGCCCCCTTTCTGTTATGTTGTATCCCACTACTGGTTAATAAAGCTCACCCTCCACTTAAGGAGTCTGCATCTTGGGTCCATTACTATCATCACACGGCCTGCCTCGGCAGCCCGTGACATGGGCAGAAACCTTTGTTTCTCCTGACCTTGCCCCTATATGTTACATATTTCACTTTCTACCCTTTCTTTTTTTGCTAGCTAGCCTGACCTGTCTCCCCAATGTAAGTTTGCATATTGTATGCACAGTCATCTAGGTCTGTCATCTCAGCTGCAAGCAACTGCAAGGGACAAATAAAGCTTATCCTTATCTGATCGTGACCTACACCCATTTTCACATCTTGGCTTGTGTGATTAGGTAGCAGATCATTAGGGGGTCCATTGTCCCTCTTGGGGGGACACTCCTACAGGGCTTAAATCTGGGACTCTCCTCCATTTGACCCTAGAACTGAAGAAGCTTATCGGATGAGAGGTGAAATGGCTTCAAGAAACTTCAAGAAGTCCAGAGGCTTTTTCTTTCTTTCTTTCCTTAGAGAAAATGCAGTTATTAAATCATGATTTAAGTTATTGAGATACAAAAGCCACAAGAACCTACCTGGCCCTGTGTGAAAAGGTAATTGCCTTTAAACCTAATAATTTGTTAAAGACTGATTGTTGCACGCTTAACACCAAGAAAGCATTTGTTTAAATTGTAAATGAATCTTTCACATCACAGTGAAGGATTTTTGGCCCAGTTTTGCAGAATTGCTTTAATTTTAAACGTAATTAATTTAAAGACCGTTAGACAAATTTATTATAAAAATAATGAATGGAGCAGCAAATTTAACACGCTTATTTACTTGCAAGAAAGCAAAAGCACAAACTATATTAACCAACATACACACACTTATCATGAGAACAGACATGCGTGAACTTCATTAAGTTTCCTAAAGAGAAAATCATTTAGTTACATGGCATTCTAGAATATAATGCTAATAGTACAGATAGCAGAGAAGACAACACAGTGAGAAGGACAGAAAGGGAGACAGAGACCAAAACCCATGCTATAATTTCCCTTTTGTTTATGCTACACTCTTATTATATTTACAGAACATAGTCTACTGTGTTTCTCCGCTAACATCGAGATTATCTCCCTTCTGTCTGGGTTTTAAACATGACCGCCATTAATGTGTTACACTTAAGCACTGAACACAACATCATCCTAGGCCTGTAAGTCATGTTGCAGGAGGTGAGCTGGCTTCAAACAAATGATGAACGCACAGAGATGTAGCGCAGAATATGCCCTGAAAATCATTTGTCTGAAGCCAGCTCACCTCCCGCAACCACTTTTCCGAGAACACGTGCTTCTTTTGCGGTTTGGACTCCTTCTGACGTTTCTTTAGAGGTGGAGGAAGACCAAAGTAATTGCTTGGCCCTCTACTGCATAGCGTTGCCCTGAGGCAACAAACCGCATTTTCATGCTTTACACTGGCCCTGGTACACTGGTAATGCTACCAGACACATCTCTTTCCAATAAAATGATGAGTTCAAGGTGGTGTGACTTTCATTTGTGGGGGGGGGACCCCTTTCTGCAAGCTGCACTACATGAGCGACATCTTCATTAGGAGGCAAGATAAAGATCACTATTTTACATGTTTATAGTGAAATAAATGTATAATAAAAAATACTTGTATGTGCATCAATATGTTAAGAAGCATATTTGATTGTTTGTTCTACAGAAACATCCTCAGAAATCCAAACCTTGTCTCTAAGACCCAGAAGTAACACAGTCCACACTAGACTGTGGAAGCCAAGACAGCCCTGCAGGACTGTTTGGACAATATGGTCTGGAGTGTATTCACAGAAGGAACAGACTTGGAGGGCCACACATCTGCTGTACTCTCATACATCTGCACTGAGAGTGTAACAACAACAAAGACTGTTAAAGTGTTCCCAAAGCAGAAGCCATGGCTCAACAGTGAGGTGCAAGCTCTACTGAGAGCAGCGCCTTCAGATCAGGAGACCAACAAACCTACAAAGAGGCGTCTGATCTAAAGGCATCAAAGAATCCAAACGCAGATTCAAACAGCGCATCGAGGAACACTTTAACACAAACCACTCCAGAAACATGTGGCAGGGACCAAGACACTCACTGGCTACAAGGACAATCGCACACAAACAAACTGTCTGCACATCACCTCACCTGACACCATAAAGCAGTTCTTCGCAAGGTTATTATCGTTAACGAAAACTAACGAAATAACGAAAACTAGAAGTGAAAAAACATTTTCGTTAATAGAAATAAAAATGAAAACAAAAAAAGGAAAACTGACTAAAAGTGTAATGAGTGTTCACAAAACTAACTAAAATTAACTGAATTTATAGCAAAAACGTGTTTAGTTTTCGTTGATGTGTGTGTGTCATACAATAGTCAAGGTGAAAATGAAGTTTAGTTTCCAGATTTTTTTCGTGCTGTGTCTCATTATGCCAGCAGGTGGCAGTACGTTAGTCGAGTCGTCTGCGTTGCTGCTCCGTCCACGCGCAGAATCATGTCAGGAAAAGTCTGGAGAAACTGCCAGCTTCCAATTTGGGATTACTTTGAATATGACTGTGTTTTGGATAAAGCAAGTGTCTTGTAGTGGAAAGACACAAATAATGAGGGGCATTTCTAAAGGGAAAAAAATCCCACAAACCTTAAAGTGCACTTGAAAAGCTCACACAAGAAGGCTAACCTAGCCTAGCTTACCTGGAGAAGGTAAGGGAGCACGCCCAACCCTCATCCCCAGAAACAGAAGCTAACCCCAGGCAAGGCAGCGTGATGCATCCCGTGACAACAGGACTGGGATATCTACATAACTGTGTGAGTCACTTGCCTTAACACCCAGTGCTGCAAGAGTTAATAGTCTCATTGGGGCCAAGATATACATTTTATAGTTGCCTGGTATCAATGGTTGTTCATCTGCCTTTATTTATTTATTTAACGAACCCATAGGTGGGAATGTGAGTTGTCTGTCTCTGCGTGTTAGCCCTGCGACAGACAGGCGACCTGTCCAGGGTGCAGGGTATGGTAGCTGGAATAGCAACATACCCAAGGATAAGCAGAAGAGAATGACTGATATGATGAAACTGGGATTTTGTTACACTTAATTATTGCAAACACAACTAAAACTATAAATGAAACTAATCAAAACTAAACTGAAACTAAGGATTTTCAAAAAAATAAAAACTAAACTAAACTAGCAAACAATTGGTAAAAACAAGTTAAAACTAATATAAAATTGAAAATCTGAAGTCAAAACGAAATAAAAATAAAAACTAATGAAAATTGCAAAACTATTAAAACCCTGGTTCTTCGCCCGCTTTGACCAACAAAACAGTGACACCAACACCTATCCTGCGTTACAGAGAGGGACGACGCCCCCATCCAGCTGGAGCAGCATCAGGTCAGAGCCACACTGAGTCTATGCCAGGAAAGCAGCTGGTGCTGACGGTGCAGCCGGTGGAGTGCTTAAAGCATGTGCAGACCAACTAGCAGAGGTTTTCAGCACCATCTTCAACCTCTCACTGCTACAGTCTGTAGAAGGCAAGCAGGTGGACAGAGGACGCCATGATTACAGCTCTTCACACAACCCTCACACATCTGGACAGTAGGAAACACGTACGTGAGAATGCTGTTTGTGGACTTTACCTTCAACACAGTTCAAGCCCACAAACTGGTTCATAAACTCAGCAACTTAGGACCCAGCAGCTCACTGTGCAGCTGGATACTGGACTTCCTGAGCAACACACCCCAGAACGTCAGGATGGGAGCCACACCTCCTCCACCCTCACTCTGAACGTGTGTCCTCAGTCCCCTCTTATACTCACTTTCACCCATGACTGTTCTCCACACCAGTAACACCATTATAAATGTGCTGATGACACCACCATCATAGGACTGATGGACAACAACGATGATTCAGCTACAGAGAGGAGGTTCAGCATCTGAAGCAATGGTGTGACGACAACAACCTGCATCTGAACACAGCCAAGACCAAGGACATGATAATCGACTTCAGCAGAACAAAGCCATCTGAGCACTCCACCCTCTACATCACATGTGTCAAAGTGAAGGGTCGCGGGCCACATCCGGCACGGCGTACATTTATATCGTATAGCTCTAACCAGTATTCATTACAGTAATAATGTAATAATAATGTAATAATGTAATGTTTACACTGTACCTGCAGATGTATTTGTTTCTGTATAGAACTTGTGCAGATCCTTTTGTTTAGATACTTCATTTATTGTGCATTACACACATTCCCTGTGTAGGTACCTCTGAAACTTGTTCTTATCTTTATTTATCTTCTTCTATTATCCTAAGAATCTGAATGTAAACAGATACAAGCTGCCAATGGAGAGATGCCAAACTACTCATTGTTCTGGTAACAGTGACAATAAAGATCTTCTATCTTATCCTGATAGAATTTCTATGAATTTGTGTCAAACTGTGGACTCACGGGACGAACAGCAGTCGTACATTTATTTCCAAACCCCACGTGTACAGGGCAGGATGTGCAATGGTCCAGGGGAAAAGGGACAAAGTCCAACACTCGCTCCGCTCACTCGCTCCTCTTGTATTTGTTTCCAGCACACTCACTCTCACTCCACTCCACGCCACCAGGGAAACAGATCGGGGTCACGGACGAGTGCGAGAACCTGAGCACAAGAGACCTGCGGTGAGCATAAACAGAGGAATCACACGACAAACGGGGTTTATCGGGGCTGTACTGACGAGAGTAAGTCCACCACCCAGCGAAGAAGCCTTCTGAGCCTCAGCTTAAATAACCCAGGAGTCCAGGTCATCAGGTAGATTCACGGCAGGTGCGTGGGCCAAGGGCGGAGCCCTGCTGAGCTCCGCCCAGGCAGACAGGTGAGAGACAGGAGAGAGAGACATATAACCATAGTATGCTAATAGCAAATTCTTTTGTCAGGTTTAAAGTGAGATCCTGCTTTAAGGGCAGCTTCATCTGCTGGTAATGACAGATGTTTCTAGTATATCAGGCTCGGCCAACATTACAGGGACTTACTTGCAGAGACCCACGAGCTCCAAACTTGCTGCTTTATGATTGGTGCAGATGCTCTAAGCTCCTATTAACCAATAAGAACCACGGGGTCAGGGGTCACTACAAGAACTTATCAGCCACCAACTTGTATATATAACTTTACTCACACTTGTACAACTCTGTAAGTAGAATTCAATGGGGCAGAGTGACCTGAGCACAGGCCCACTCTGTGACACTCAGAGCTTTGTGGATATCATCTGCAGGTGCACGTACTGGGAGTATTGGACACAGTGCATGTACAGCCAGCTTGCAGCCACTTTGCCACCACTTTAGGACAATGTTTACAGTAGACTGAGCCACACTGACTGTGAGCAGTCATTGTGCTGCTGCATGGCTAATGGCACTGTCCCTGCAGCTGTCAGGGACAACAAGAACCACTCAGCTACCTCAGCCAAGCCAAGACTGTGCTGATGTTGTGACCTGAGACCAAGACACTAACCCAGGATGGTGATATGATGGTGTGAGAGTGGCTGGATGAGCCCATCCACCTTAAATATGGATCATATAAATATCTGTAATGCAACACATGTTTTATGCAACATGAACATATTTCCAGCTGTTTCATGTTGTGTTTCCAAGATTTCAGTTTCCTGTAACTTTCATTTGTATTTGCTTCAGTCTGTTAATCTTGGAGCTGTGAGCAGCTTCTTATTACCAGGTGAGAATATGTAACAGTCTGTAGATGTGATGACACTATGGAGCGGATCTCCTGTCTAGTTCTGCACAGAAAGCTGATGTCACTGCAGCTGCTAATATGTGCTGCAGCCAAGCCTACATGAGAGGGCTGTGCTGTGGAACAGGGTGGTGCAGGTGGTGTTATCTACATTTGAACATGAGACAACAGTCACATGAAGACACTTGATATTGTTAGCTAAATGGATTGGATTTATATAAGCGCTTTACAATGCCACTATTCATTCACGCTCACATTCATACACTGGTGGAGGCAAGCTACGGTTGTAGCCACAGCTGCCCTGGGGCAGACTGACAGAAGCGAGGCTGCCATATCACGCCATTGGCCCCTCTGGTTATCACCAGTAGGCGGTAGGGTAAAGTGTCTTGCCCAAGGACACAACGACCAGGACAGAGAGCCCGGGGATCGAACCGGCGACCTTCCAGTTACAGATGCGCTTCCCAACCCCCCGATCTACGGTCGCCCAGCTAAAGACCTACAGTAAGAGAAAGAGCAGCAGCACTAGTGCAGCAACAGCAGCTCATGTTATAAAAACACTGATCAATGATTTGACTGTAACTGCTCCAACTGTCTGTGTCAGTGATGCTGTTGGAGATGTTTCAGTAACACTGAGACTGAAATGGTTTAACACTGGTTTCATGTTCAGAGAGATTTGACTGTTAAATGTCACATATTTCTGATATATGTATAAAACATAATCATGCTCTGTTGCACACATTCATATTTGACTGTTACTGTATCATATTCAGTCCTCGTCTTACACTCAGGTTTTCATCGCAGTCACAGACGTGTCTGTAGTTGTTGTTGTCAGTGTGTGTATGTGTGTGTGTGTGTGTGTAAAAGAGATTTATGACCACATTTTGAGCCCATACAGTCGGGGACTCTCTGGCTGACTGGAGCGGCTTCTAATAACCAGCTTGCGAAATCAAAGGAACAAACGTAAAAGCAACAGACATCATGATATAAACTTTGAAATTTGAAAATGTGAAATTTGGATCAATGTGTTCCGTGTATTCTGACACACACACACCCATATATTCGGGCAGTGAGCCGAAGGCCCTCAGTGTGCCTGCTGGCTGCTGCTGCTGTGCTGAAGTCTTACACACAATGGGAGGGGACGGAGTGCTTCCAAATCGAGCACATTTCATTAATAATATTGTCAATGAGTATGTGTGTGTGTTGCACAACAAGGGCATTCTCCTGGAACTGAATCCTAGAGCTCTTTTTGTTCCACGTGGAGCTGAATTTGGTTGTGGCTGACACTGCAAAGGAATCTATTTATGCCTCAAGTTACTTTGGGATTTTGCAAAAACTTTACAATTTGTTTTCAGCCTCCACTCAGAGGTGGGCCATCCTGAAAAAACATGCTAACATTACACTGAAGCTGTGGTCTGAAACGAGGTGGGAAAGTAAGATCAACGGCGTTGAGCCCCTGAGGTATCAAGCATCTGCAGTGAGGGAGGCTTTGATTGAGGTGAGAGATCACACCAAAGACTCAGTCATAAAGATTGAGGCCCAGTCTTTGTCTGAGGAGGTGGGATCATACAGATTCAGCATTTGTACAGTGGTGTGGTATGACATCCTGAACCAAATCCACCATGTGCTCATGCAGTCTCCCAACATGCATGTGGATGTAGCAGTCAATCTCCTCAAAAATACAGAAAGAGTTCTCCACAACTACAAAGCAACAGGCTTTTCAGCTGCACAAATGTCAGCCAAGGATATGTGTGAGGACATGAACATAGAGGCTGTTCTGCAACAGAAAAGACTGAGATCTACAAAGCGGCACTTTTCTTACGAGTCATTTGATGAGCCATTGAGTGATGCCCTAAAGAAGCTGGAGGTGACTTTTTTTAATGTTGTTGTTGATGCTGCAGTGTCTTCCATCCAAGAGAGATTCACCACTTTGGAAAATGTGGGAGAGAAATTTGGAGTACTGGCACATTTTTCAAATCTCTCAAATGATGAGCTCACTGAACAGTGTAAAGCCCTCAGCGCTACTTTGCTTTTTCAGGACCAAGCAGACGTGAATGCCAGAGAGCTTGCACAGGAGAATAAGAATTTTCCTGACTTACCGTCAAAATGTATGTATGATGTATGAGCTCCTGAACTTTGTGCATGGCAATGATCTCTCAGAAATTTACCCAAATATGTGGACTGCTCTGAGAATTGCACTTACTCTACCTGTAACTGTGGCTTCAGCAGAGAGGAGCTTTTCAAAGCTGAAACTTATAAAAACATAGCTCAGGTCCACTATGGCTCAGGACCGCCACTGGGCATACATGTGTAGTAGGGTTTCTATGCTATTATTGCCACAAATGTCAGTGCAATGGGGGAAGCAGCGCCCCCTGTTGGTGTGGCCGGTTAGTCGAGGCTGGCTGCAGAAATGTCAGTCTGCTGAAGCTCCACCAGAGTGTGCTATGCTGAGTGGTGAAGCCATTTGTACTGACCCCACACTGTTATATTTCCACTCAGGAAATAAATCTGCACAGATTCCTTGTGTTCTTTAAAAATACAACAATGCAGAGCTGAGGAGTTTATTTGGGCCTGTTACAGTCGGGTGAAGCATAAACTTGTTACCCATTTGACCATTTTTTGTGTGAACTTATGAAGTAGCGACTAGTGTAACTGAATATTGAGAAAGAGCCGCGTCAGTAAATCCAGAAGCTTTTTACTATCTAAAGAAGTCTTTGTGCTGCTGCAGACGTCAGTAAATCCGACCCTAAATGTTTCTTTCAAACTCAAAGCTGATGTTTCACAGGCTGCTCTCCTTTGAATGAGCTGCAGAAATCAGCAGGGTTACAACATGTGCTGAATGAAGATTCAATGAAGAGGTTACTGCTAGAAGACACGAGGTTCAGCCTGTGTTTGAAGCACAAAGGAGACGCCTACACACACTCTTCACTACACAAACACCTCCTGCAACATCCACTCTTTCCACTCTGACTGCTGTGTGTGTGGAAACACTCCAACACACACCGCTGCACATATGAACATGTGTGTGAAACAGAGCTGACATTAAACATGATGGAGGATTTATTCACAAACACACAACAACATTTACACACACATGACCTCTGCAGGACGACACACGCCTGATTTAATGATTTTAACTTACTGCTGTTTCTGTACAAAGCAACACTTTGTTTCTATTCTGAGTTGGTTACTTTGTTTGTTGGATTTCAGTCGGTTTCTGCTTTAATTCATGTTACAATCAAATGTTTTTACATGTTTCACTTCCTGTTTGCTGAAGTGGAGTTTCAGCTGTTTCCAAACCAAAGGCTTATTTTAAAGAGACAGTTTCACTGGGATTGAGGGAACGACGTGTTTGCAGTTTCTATCCAACAACATCAAGCAGTTAAAGAGTTCATGTTACTAACAGCTCAGCGCTCTGCAGCAGACACAGGCTGCACTTTAAAATGAATGGGACCATCTGCAGACCAGGTCCAGCAGGTCTTCCACAGATCCTGTTAGAAAAATGTGCTTTTCATTTGCTGCAGCCATAGAAGCTGATTTCAAATATCTCCATCATCCCAAAGAAAAACTGGTTTGCAGGCTGAGCATCAGGAGAAGGAAACTCCAAACTAGTCCAGTCATTTACAGTGTGCAGGAATATTGATGGTCCTACTGGGAGCAGCACCAGTTTAAATGTTCCACATGTTTTATAGGATAAAGGAATTCCTCTGGGTCAGTGGAAGAGAAGGCTGCAGATGAAGCTGCTTACAGCTCAGAGACCAAACACATGGACTCAATCATTAGATAGATTTAGATTATATTAGCTGAAACTTTATTTATCCCTCGGGTGGGTTCCTCCGGGAGATTCAGTTTCCACAGCAGCCACAGAAGAATGTGAGCGAGAGACATGTATAAATACATATAACAGGGATAAATCTGTGAATCATTCACAGAGAGCTCGAACCAGAGTCTAGATTTGCAGGAGCAGTTTGTAACTGAGATCCTTCAAATTAAAGACTCGTGTGACAACATCAAGCACTCCAGTCTGTTGGTTTATGGGAAATAGAAGACACAGAAATATACACACAGTTTCCAGAGCACATTAATTTATGACTCACAATCCAAGGATAGACAAAAAAACAGAAAGAAATCTGTCTTCCGTCCACTTCAGATTGAGTTTGATCCTGATCTGTGTCAGCAGCTAGTTCACCCTGAAGGAACTGATCCAGGCTAACCGATATTTCTTCAGCTGCAGTTCTGATCAATACAGTTTCACTCATTTCTAATAATACAGAGATGCATTTTAGAAACCAGGAAACATCAAAATCATTTATATCAGAGAGTTCATGTTACTAACAGCTCACCTCTCTGCAGCAGAGACTTTAAAATCAATGAGGAAACCTCCAGACACGTCACTCTGTAAGGACACAGAGCTGGGTGGAGGTCCAGGCTGGTTCCTGTGAATAATGATGGAGCAGTGATGTGAGTGCTGAGCTGTGATATGGAGAAGAGTCATGGACAGTTAGAGATGGTCATCTCACCTCTGAGCTTTGGTCTGGCTCTCATGTTCCCCACACAGAGTCCCCACACAAGAAACCAAATTTGGACCCATCTCTTCCAAGCAGTTACAGGCCAATATCAAAATTACCACTGATGTCAAAGATCTTAGAAAACACAGTTGCAGAACAACTTAACAACTTTTTGGGGAAGAACAATGTTCTGGACATTTTCCAGTCTGGTTTCCGCAAATTGCACTCCACTGAAAATGCTTTGCTTAAAGTGTCTAGTGACATTTTGATGGCAGCAGACTCTGGAGAGTACACCGTTCTGGTTCTGTTGGATCTCAGCTCTGCTTTTGATACTGTTGATCACAGCATCATGATAAACAGGCTGAAGGACTTGTTCGGGATTACTGGTGTTGTTTTAAAATGGTTTATGTCGTATCTGTCTGAGAGATCCTTTACTGTCTGTATCAATCATGTGTTGTCTGAAACGTCAGTTCTGCCTTCTGGGGTACCTCAAGGATCTGTTTTAGGTCCTATTCTCTTTTTGCTGTATATACTCCCTCTAGGCCAAATTATCAAACGTTACAATAATATTTCTTATCATCTCTATGCTGATGACATTCAGTTATACTGTTCTTTCAAAGCTTCTGAGTTTTACAAATTGTCTTGTTTAAATAATTGTAGAAATCAAAACAATGGTTAAATGACAATTTCCTTTAGTTAAATGCAGATAAAACAGAAACCTTGATTATTGCACATGATCACATGCTCTCAGAAATTCAGCACATATCAGTTTTTTAGACCCTTCATTTCAGTCGAGTCTCAGAAACTTAGGTGTTATATTTGACAGTTCAATGTCTCTTGAGAAACACTCTAAACAACTTGTCCGGAACTGTTTTTATCATTTAAGAAACATTTCTAAACTCAGACTACTGGTGTCAAAGACAGAACTTGAGATGATTATTCATGGTTTTATCTCTTCTCGTTTGGATTATTGTAATGGTCTTTTTACGTGTCTCAACAAATCAGCTCTGGATCGCCTTCAGTCTGTACAGAATGCAGCGGCAAGACTTTTAACTGGCACAAACAAGAGGTCTCACATTACTCCAGTTTTGGCTTCTCTTCATTGGTTGCCAGTAAATTTTAGGGTTCATTTTAAAATTATAGTTGTAACTTTTAGAGCTCTGCACAGTGAAGCTCCCCAGTATATCTCTGACCTGTTGAAACCTCATGCTTCATCCCGAGCACTTAGGTCTTCCCACGTACTAGGTTTAAAACACGTGGGGATCGGGCTTTTCAGGCACTGGCACCTAGGCTGTGGAACTCCCTGCCGTTGTCTTTACGCTGTCTAGACTCTACTGACTCCTTTAAAAAGCAGCTGAAGACATTTTTATACAAACGGGCTTTTAATTAATTAATTAATTTTAACTTGTGTGTCTGATCTTATTGTGAAGCACTTTGTGATTTTTATCTGTGAAATGTGCTATATAAATAAATTTTACTTACTTACTTACTTTTAGAGGGAGGGACTCCCTCCTCTCTGTCCTCACACTGATCCATGCTGCTCAATTCAGCTCACACACACTTTCTACCTTCACCTGCAGAGGAAACACAAATCATTCATGTGCACATCAACTGAGAGCTACAGAGGTCATGTCTGAGCCACTCCATCTAAGACAGCTTTCAGAAGTTCACTAACAAAAGTGTCACAGAGCCAAGTTTACCCTCCAAATCCTCCATTACTGTAGTCCTACAAAGGTCAAACATGGCTGCAGAGAGGAGGTTTATGTCAGTAACAATGTCCAGGACCAAGCTGACTGCATTTTTCACTCGTGTGACTGTTTTGGGGATCGGCCCGAGTTTCGCCGTAATCATGTGTCGTGCATCGTGTAGTACACACAGGGTAACGAGCAGCGATTAACACCTCACAACCAGCTCCTGATCAGCAATCACAAGAGAATCAAATCTGTTTGAAATCCTGGTCACCCCTCGTGAAGGTATCGCACTGTTGAAGCAGTGCCAAGAGACGATTTAACGCGACCTCTCACACTGCGCACAAGTAAACACAGAAATGGAAGTGAAACAGATGGAGCAGCATCACAAGTGATGGAGGCACCACTTGTAGAACTTTGGCTCATCGAGCCTTTTGTGTGACCTCACAACGAACATAAACAGGGACCAAACCAGTCAGAAGTGAGGAATTAAATACAGACAAAATGTCCAGATTCATAAACATCCTGTAGGAATCTCACAGAAGGATCTGCAGGACTCAGGAAGAATGAAATGTGAAATGTATCCTGACGCGCTCCTCGACTGTGCACAAAGAGACAGAACATTATATACATGAAGTGAATACGTGTGTACAGGAGGACATTATGTGCAGTTAGTAGCATTTAGCTTTAGTGCTGAAGCAGCAGGACCAGTTCATCAGGTAAAAACAGGCGTTCATTGGCTCTTAAAACAATGCTTCAGATTCCTGGGCATCAACATCAGCAGGATCTGAGCTGCTCACCATGTTGGAGCACAAAAGCAGCAAGACAGCGGCTCTTCCTGCAGCGCCTGAGAAGATTCAGCATGAACCCAGAATACTAACAAATACTGCACCATTGAGAGTATTCTGACTGCTGCATCACCACCTGGTACGGCAGCTGTAATGCTCTGGACTGCAAAGCTCTGCAGAGGGTGGTGAGATCAGCACAGCATCAGCAGGACTGAACTGGCAGCCATGCAGGATCTACAGACAGCGCTGCATGAGGAAGACACAGCGGATCCTCTCTGATCCCAGACACAGACTTTCACACTCCTGCCATCCAGCAGGCACTTCAGGAGCATCCAGACCCGCACTACCAGACACAGGGACAGTTTTTACCTACAAGCAGTGTTGGGTGTAATGCATTACTAAGTAACGCGTTACTGTAATTAAATTACTTTTCCACTGAAAAAGTAGAGTAACTAATTACTGTTCATTTTTAGGTATTTTAATTACAGTTACTTACAATGTACTTGCATTACATTGTAAAATATTTAAACTCGCTGAATATCATTATTTAATTTCAATAATTTATCTTTTAAAGGTAAAAGTAAACTCTGCCGCTTTAACATCGCTGTAGTGCAGCTGTACGTCATTTCCCGCCAGTTTGCTGCATAGTCGTATTCTAAAGTGGAAGATGTCAGACTCGGCTGAAGCGAGTGGCGGTTTTATGAAATGGAAATATTCCCGTCTCTTCACTTTTCTGAAACAAGCAGACAAGAACATTACAGCAATGTGTAAGCTATGTCCTGGGGAGAAAAAACTATCGGCTGCTGTTAATAGCATGAGTAATCTGCTGAAGCACCTGACACGAGAGCATAGACCAGGTGTAGGCAACCTTTCTGATGACGAGTGCCTTTTAAAATTTCCTCAGAAGTCAGTGTGCCATATGATTGCATTAGCAATAAATTTAATAACGTTCTATATTAACAGTTACACGCTATATAGAACCACTTTATAGAATTATATTTGTTCGCAGATGTTGGCAGCTATCAGCGAATAGTTATCAGCTATTTTAAAACAAAAAAAGACACTTTTTATTCATAACAAGAACTCCATGACAGCAAATGAACTGTACAACAGAAAATACAATTGCTATTTATGGTCTCCTCACAACAATTATAAGAAAAATAAACTGAGCCAATATGGTATGTTTGTTAATACAGAGACACACATGTTAATGTGATCTCTGGTCTCCCAGTCAGATACAAAGGTCTCAGAGTGTCCAGCATTCAGACGGCTGCCTGAGGACACTCATGTGAGAGAAAATCTGCTCACACAGATATGTAGAGCCAAATACTGTCAATAAGGCCTGTGCAATGTTCTGAAGACAGTTAAAATTGTCAGGTAGTGATGTCCAGCAGGTGAAAATGCAGCTCCATGAACACGCACAGCTGTGGATTCCAGCTGCTTCGATGTTATATGTATGATTTCTATACATTTTATGCCAGATAAAAACTTTGGTTTTAAGCTTCAGATAATTATTTAATAAAAGCCAGACATTTTAAATGAGAATAAGAAAGTATTTCTTAGTGCCCCCCTTTCCCCTTCACCCCTGGCAAAACTTTGCTAGACCCGCCCCTGCACAGTTACCAGCTGTCAGCTACTTAGAAACAGATCCTGGTGTTATTTGTCTCTCAGAAACAGTTCATAACTTCCCTTCAACTCATTCATGTCACCTAAAAGGTAAACCTGTTTCTCCATCACCTGTTCAGCTCTGAAGATTCAGTAAGGACATCTCCTGGTTTCATCTTCATGTTTCCCTCTCACCAGATATACAAACCGACAAACTGTGTTCCTTTTCACCTCAACAGAAAACGCGTAATATTTTCTCTGAATGCGGGACAATTTCGTCTTTTTACGGGACGGTTGGCAACCCTAATAATTAACCTTATAAATAAAATAAAGTTCACTATCAGTAACATCATAGCACCCACCCAGCTGTATAGAAACTCCGTCATGCTAGCTAGTACGAAGTACTGAAGTACGATTTATTGTAACTGACTGTAAAAAGTCAGCACAACGAAAATAAACTCCACCTAAACTTGGTTTATATCTGACCCAGATAGACTGCAGGTCATAACTTCTTACCTGAAGTTCAGTTCACCTGACCATCGGACCAGCGGCCGCCTCGGGGCTCTCCTCCTCCTGCCTCCCCTTTCCCTCATCCAGCTGCTGGCCTCCACCACTTGCTAATGTTACTGAATCTGAGGAAGCTCCGCCATAGCCACCACCAAACAACTGAGTTATTTTTACACACCGACCAGCATCTGGCCAATCCATCACCTTTCATTGTTTATACCGTTACAAAAAAAAGAAAAAAAGTCACCGAGCAAATGCCCAGTATGCCCGATGGCCAGTCCAGCTATGGTCGTGCCATCAGTTAACCCTTCGCGTGCCAACTGTGGCACGCGTGCCTAGGGTTGCCGACCCCTGGCATAGACGAACACTTCTGAGTGATATTTGTTCATCATCCATGGATAACACCGCAGCAACTCCTGCTAAGCAGGCAAAACCTGATTTTACTTCAGCAGCACAGAAAGCGTCTGAAGGTGAGCTTAAAAAATGACTGCAGGCTATATTGTGGGCGACCGTGGCTCAGGGGGTTGGGAAGCGCATCTGTAACCGGAAGGTTGCCGGTTCGATCCCTGGGCTCTCTGTCCTGGTCGTTGTGTCCTTGGGCAAGACACCTTACCCTACCGTCTACTGGTGTTGGCCAGAGTGGCCGATGGCGTGATATGGCAGCCTCGCTTCTGTCAGTCTGCCCCAGGGCAGCTGTGGCTACAACCGTAGCTTGCCTCCACCAGTGTATGAATGTGAGCGTGAATGAATAGTGGCATTGTAAAGCGCTTTGGGTGTCTTGAAAAGCGCTTTATAAATCCAATCCATTATTGTGGAAGAGATGCTACCGCTGCGTACTGTAGAGTCTATGTTTTTTTTTTTTAATTATTTATTATTTAAAGAGTTTAATTTCTATTGTTTGTCCATTCAAGGTTTATAGGGATTTTAAGAAGTATTTAGTTAAATTACTTATTTAGTAATTAAGTTACTTTTCTGACACAGTAATTAGATAAGTATTTTAAATACAATATTGACTAAGTAATTAGTAATTAGTAATTAATTACTTTTTTAAAGTAACTTACCCAACACTGCCCACAAGCCATCAGGATTTTGACCTGCTGACATTCTGCACACACCACTACACACTCACTACAACTACAGGACTCTGCTCACTGTCACTTCAACTAATGCCACTTGCACAAGTTTAGCACGAACTGTAAATACCAACTTGTCTTAAATCCCTAAAAATTTAATACTTTTTTTCATTATTATTGATTATTATATTATATTATTATTATAAATGTGGCTGCTCTGTTTATCTGTACATCACAATAAAACCTGAAACTTGAAGCTTTGCCGAGCACCAAAGTCTTTGGACTGTCACTGATATCTGTGCTGTTCTTCAACTTATTCACTGTTTTACAGGAAAATGTATTGAACATGTTAAAGAGCTAAAGCCTGACGTCACAGATGAAGCAAACAATCAGTCCAGACTGAGTTCTTCATCGTTGGTACCATTGCTTTGTTTTTAGGCAGCAGCAGTGAAACCTGAAGAAAACAAAGTGTAAATGTTGATGAAGGTTAAACTTTGCCAGCACGTCTCCTCTGCTGCAAACGATGCAGAGAGATGTTAGTGAAGTTTAGACCTTTGACCCACAGGAAGGTTTTTAAAGACACAATGATCAGGTTAGTGAAGGTGAGCATGATAAACTGAGCTGATCAGTCATTGTTCAGGTTTTTGTCAAACATGTAATCAGACTGATTTGTGTTTGTGTTGGATTGAAACATTTGTGAGTCCTCAGAGGTCACAGTGTGACACACTTGCATCCACTTCCTGTTTGTGTTCAACGCGTCACACAGACCTGCAGCTGCCTTACAAATAAGCTTCACTGTGTTCAGGATGATGTCAGCAGGTTACAGGAGGATCCGTCAGTCTGTAACTGTTGGAGGATCAACATCAGAGATTAATGACATGAAAGTGCTGACAGGTGATCTGCCAGCAGGTGTGAACAGGTGAACCTGTGAGCTTCAGATTTCTGTGTTTTCATCACTCGAGTCTGTTTAAAAAGCTGAAACTCTGATTCATTGCTGCAGGAAAACTCTGAGTATTAAAGTAAAGACGAGCTGCTTGAAGAACAGCTTGAGCTCATATTAATATTATACTGTGTACACAGTATAATATTAATATGAGCTGTGCTTCTTATTAATATGAAGCACAGGTCATATTAATGAGAGTGCAGCCTCTACATGTACAAATATGTGATCAAGTCTTATGTGTTCAGTGTGAACGAGCACAGATACTGGATGCTTTCTTTCCTCCATCCTGCTCACTGAGCAGTGATGATGCATATTTGGAATAAGTGCACATCTAAAGGGCACAAACAGTGAAGCTGTGAACTCTGCAGTCACTCCATCATCTAAAGACACTGTGGATGTGACACAGAGAGGAAACTCAGCTTTTCTTCCTGCTCTTTCTCTCGCTTCACTTTCCTGTTAAACTTTGGAAGCACAAATCAAAGACAGTCAGAGGAACTCAGCCAGACCAGCTGCTGCTCCATCTACAGGTGGAGAGCACCACCCACGTGTCTGCGGGAGAACCAGAGTCACAGAGTAACAGAGTGAAGAGCAGCAGATGAAGCACAGAGGACACAAAAAGGAAGGAAAGAAGGAAACAAGGTCCATCTGTGTCCTTTCAAACAAGCATCAAAGTTTCATATCTAATGAATATAAAGCTGGAAACACACAGTTCATACAGAAGTGATTTTATCACAATATATATCAGGAAATCATTCAGTCTTCATGGATCCACATTGAGTTACATCCTGGTGTCACTGGTGTGTCGGGTTCCTGGTGTTCGCCCAGTGTTTGCACTTGTTTCATGTTCATTCACCTGTTCACATTTCCTGTTTCCATGTTTGCTTCCTGTGTGTTATTAGTTCAGTTCAGTTCAGCTGTGTGTCCCTAATCATCATCATCATCATCAGCCAGAGTATTTAAACCCTCAGTGTCTTTGCTCAGCATCATTGTTGATGTTAATGTGTCGACTCTGTATGTGTGTTCGCTTCAGTCATTTTAGCTCAGCCAGTCATCCTGTGTTCCTGATAATAAACACCAGCCTTCACCTACCTGTGAGTCCTTTCCTCACCCACACACCAACCACTGACATGATGGGACCACCTGCTGTGGGAACTGGTCCCAGTCGGGCTTGCAAAGCGGCAGCTCTGCTTGGAAGTGTTTCCAGAAGCTGGAGGCCAACAGGAGCTGATTCAAAGCTGCACAGAGCCCATTTACATGCAGCCTCAGTTATGTTTGTTTGTTAGCCACATGTCCCCACATCACATGCAGCCAATCAGAAAGTTACTCAAAATACAGGATTTTACATTTGCACCATTTCATTGTTGTGATAGTTAAACTGAGTTATTAGGATAACATCCTTTTCAAAACAGCCAAATAAACCTGCCATAAAAACAGGCAGGTATCTGACTGTGTCAGCTGAGTTATTAGTTACAACTCACCCAGCTTTTTCATTGGCTGTCCTCTTACATGTGACCTTGGCTACATTTTTGCTGAGTCAGAGTTTTCTATCAGATTTCTCCACCCTGAGGTCAGAGGTCAGCTCTGTCTCACACTCAGTACAAACCACCAGCATCTGGTTCACATGTGGATTCACCACATGTGAACTTACTGCAGTATTTTGACACAGATGTGCATTCAGATCCAACTGAGCCTGTCTGTGATCAGCACCACGAGCAGCCCTCTAACATCACACCTCAGCCTGTGGAATATTCACCTGTTAGTGCTGAGCTGGAGACAAACTGAGCCTGTCAGCCACAGATCACTAAACTGTTGTCCTACAGACAAACACATCTTTACATCCTGTCACACATCATTTGCACCTTTGGATGAACTTTAGCAAAGGTCACGTATTAAAAACAAAAACAGCTGATTGTAAAGCCTGGCTGAGTGATAACACAGACAGGTTTCAATATGTACACAAGGATCTCCACACAGAGCTACATGAATTCATATGGACTGAAATAAAAACAGTTTTACTGCAGTAACAGCTCCATAAGGTAACTCCCATTCCCAGCAACACACCCACTGTGTTTAAGGTGGATGAAGAGTCGTCAATAAGAACAGACAGATGAAGGTGAACGAATGCTCAAACATGTGAGATAAAGGCTCTGTACTGGTGCTGGTAGATGTCTGGGTCTGGGCTGGTTCTGATGTACAGGTCATCCATAGACAGCCGTGCAGCACCGAGTACCTCATCACTCCAATCCTGTTTGTAATCTACAAGGAAACCAAGAAGGCTCACTGCTCTGTGCAAGCAGATATGTTTTTGAAAGGATCTCCTCAAACTACCAGGTTTACATCTTGTACAAGCACATCAAACATTATCAGGAAATGATGCTTTTGTTCTTCTTTGAAAGCTGTGAGGCTGCTTGGAGACATAATTAAAAAAGTAACGTGTTCAGCAGCAGCAGCTCAGAGCTGGAAGTACAAGTGTGGCAACATGTGGTCAGAGTGGTGACAGAGTTGAACACTAACCTCTGTTATGGTGGAGAAATAATGCAGCTGCAGTATTAAGGCTCCTCATGGCTGCACAATACATCAGCAAAGGACAAGAATCCCAGCTAGGAGTGGAGCCCAACCCGCATACGGGATTCAGAAAGGCACGAATAATGTGTTTTTTACGAATACTTATTTTCAACAAATACTTAAAAAATAAAAATAAAATGAGTGTGGGTCCCAATCAGCCAGAGTTTCGGGTGAGCTCATTGTGAAACCTGGCCCCACTCTATCATGTGATTTCCTGAGGTCAGATGGCCCAGGGTGTGAGTGGGCGTTAAGGCGTCTGGGGAGGGAACTCAAAACTGGATTATAGATGGCAGACAGTTGGTGTCGTAAACCACCGCCTCTGTTCAAAGATGGTCGCTCACAGTGGACATAAATGGCCTCTTTCACTCCTCTTTCAAACCATCTGTCCTCTCTGTCCAAAATGTGAACGTTGGCATGCTCGAATGAGTGACCTTTGACCTTTAGATGCAGATGGACTGCTGAGTCTTGTCCTGTGGAGGTGGCTCTTCTATGTTGTGCGCTTATGAAGTGGCTGTTTGGTCTCCGATGTAGAGGTCTGGGCATTCCTCGCTGTACAGCAAACACCACGTTGTTAAGTTTGTGTTTTGGAGTTTTGTCTTTGTTGTTTGAGTCACTGAATCAGGAACTCTCTGAAAGAAGGTTTCTGTTTGTCCATTAAAGTTGTTTGTTGTGATCTTTTAAAGGATCCTGTGATGATCCAGAGCCTGGCTGGTCTCCAGGAGTCTCTCAGTGACCTGAGCAGCAGCTACAGCTCTGCTGGCCTCTGTGTTCACCCTGCAGGAGACGTGGAGACCCGCGCTCACCTTCTGCAGCATTTAGACACAGGTGCAGTGAGGGAAGGTGAGTCATCCTTTAGCAGGACATCATTCAGGCTTTATTAGCATCACTGTGACTGTTATTGTGTTTGTAGGAGGTTTCCTCTGCTGGTCTCAGACAGCAGCAGAAACATCAGCCTCCCTGTCAGTGGAGATCAGTTCTTATGTGCTGTTGACCAAACTCGGCGCCTCCCCGACTGCTGAGGATCTGGGATATGCCTCTGGTATTATCAGGTGGCTGACTGGACAGCAGAACTATTACGGAGGCTTCTCCTCCACTCAGGTACGACACCACCCGAACAGCATGAAGATCATCTTTGAGTTCATCTACAGTCTTGGACCAAATCAGAAGAAATAATCCTGAAGCTTTCATGTTGTTGCTTTTCTCTCAGATATGCAGACTTGTTTTAGCAGGCAGGATGTTTTTATTCTTTATTTACAAGATGAAACTGACTTTGGTCTAAAAATGTGTTGTTTTAACAGAACAGCCTTCTGTGCACCAACTACACGTAACAGCCTGTAAATAACAGTTCAGCTGCAGTCTGTAAGTTTCTACCTGTGATTTCTTTGTTTCTCTGAGATCATCTCTGTTAAACAGATTTAACCTGTTTAACCTTTATTTAACCAGGAAGTGAAGGTTAGAAACTCTTCTGTGAGAGTGTGTTGAAGTGACACAGGCAGTTTGAACTTCATGTCAACATGAATCCATCCTGTAGGACACAGTAGAGGCTCTTCAGGCTCTCTGCTCCACTCTGGTGTTCAGTCCTGAAGGTTGGAGCACAGGGACAGTTCAGGCTCCAGCAGTCAGCTGACATTTGATCAGGGCAACAAACTGCTCCACCAGGAGGAGGCGCTGCAGGACGTGTCAGGAAAATACAGGCTGGAGGTGAAGCTGCTTCAGTGCAGCTCAGTGACAGCATCATGTGACCAGGTCCTGGTTGGTGTCAAACAGGCTTTCTTTGTTTCTTTGTACTTATAAAAGGCTAAAGAAGCATTTTCACATGTAATAGATGTGTTTTCATAGACAACATTAGAGCTGACAGTAAGAACTGCACACAGTACAATTCTGTTTGACACTAAATTAAAAATCAATAAAGTCACTTTGTGTCTACATGAGAATCAGAGAAACTTTCTTCATCCCAGAGGGAAACTGAGCTGTTGGAGCAGCAAACACACAACAAACATCACTGATAGAAAATGAGAAACACAGATATTGATGACAAATATTAAGATAAAGAGATAAATATAGAGATATAAATATAAAAGTGTCACGGTGTAGAAAAGTGGCAGCAGGCTGCACTGAGCTGTGATTGGCTCTGTTTGTTTCCCACATTTGTGCCACCTACAACATCCCAGGACCTGCTGATGTCCCCACTCTCAGTGTGAAAGTC
>NW_027051971.1:0-28911 GCF_036321145.2 Pelmatolapia mariae
ATTAAAATAAACACTGCAAAAAATATATAGGAAATGTCTTGAGTCCAACACGTTCAAGTACTGAGTCACAGTATTCGTTTTTATTGTACCTGTTTCAACTTCTAAATATAACCGTAAAATCTAAAAAATTGCCAAAATGCAAAGTACAGTTTACTTAACATAGCTAAGTTAGTGCACAGTACTTAGAATAACCTCATTTTCTTTTATTATATATAATAATTATAATATATATATATATATATATATATATTCTAAGTACCTTGCACTCACAATTAACAAGTTGCTCTGACTTAGCTACCTTAAGTAAATTGTACAACTAAATTACGATGAAAGCAAAAGCTGAAAGCAAACACTGAAAGTAATAAAATCTAAACTGAAACTAAACTTTTTTTTTATGTAATAAAAGTAAAAATGTTAAAATTTCATAAAATCAAAGTAATAAAATTACAAAATTATTTTATTTTTCCATTATAAGTATTTTAAAATACATTTTTGTTTCTGCTGGTTTACAGAGCAGGTTTATTCATTTATTTATTTATAATGTTTATTTTCAGCTTACTTTGTGTTTCAGTTCTTAACTATTAGTATAATTTGGGAGGCGATTTAAGAGGAAGTTTAAAAAGTTTATAACAGTACAATCATGAATCACTATTATTATATTGTAGCAGTATATTATTATTATTATTGTTATTATTTTAAGCCCATAAGTGACTAAGACTAAACCTAAAAGATATGTTTTACATGTTTTTTTTTTCAAGTTTTTGTCTGAAGTCTAGTTTTTGTTTCCAATCCAGTTACTATTTTTCCCCACACCTAGTGTTTTGTATTAGTTAAAATTAAAATCATGTTGCCAACCACAGCACAGACTCATAAATGATTTGCATTAACGAGTAAAGAGCACAGTAGACCTCAGTGTTTCACATACAAGTCTGTGACTCTCACATTATCTGAAATGAGAGTCACACAAGCGGATAACAGAGGAAAAACAGAAGAAGCATTTGAACCTGTTCTACCCTTTGGCATTGAGTAAAAGCCACTAAAGACTCTGCTGTTGGCAGAGAGATAAAGTGTGCTTGCTAAGGAGTGAAAGCATAAGTGAAATATTCCACTACAAGGAAAATAAGTGTTGAATCGTCAATGGGTGCCTGATTTTTGTGTTTTTCTTTACATAAATACATTTGCATCGTCTTCTGATGCAGAGAAAATTCAAATTAATTAAACCGTCTTCCATGTGGAAGGGCACCCTGACCCCTGCTTAATTTATTCTCAGTACTCAAATGTGGTTTCAAACATGTGTTTCTTAATTGTTCTTTCTTTTTTGTTCAGCTGGTTTCTGGGATGTTTTTCTTCTCATTCTTTCAGTTTAGTTGTCATCATTTGACATTTCTTAGGTTTAGTTTAGTTTTTATACAAACCCTCAGAGTTAAGTAGACATCCTTACCAAACACATGCATCAACACTCCCTCAGGCTGGGTGTTCTTGACAAAACAAAAACTGCATTTATATTTTATTTTAGTTAGCTTTATTACATTTCATGTGTTTTAGTGTTATACTTACCTATAGTAGACTTAATAATGACACAAACTCACTGCGGTTTCACCACTTTATTCGTGTCAACACCAACCTCATACATAAGATAATAAAGCCTCAAGAATCAGGCTGTCATACATTCCCATTTTAAACTGCATCAATCATCAAGACATTCACTTCAAAAAAAGAGACAGAGCATATTATGCCATATATTTACCAAATATAAATATTACATTTATAATGATTGCCCTTACGTGACTTAGCAAATTTTTAAAAAGATGTCAGCTTCAACAATAAATGGATACATTTACCCAACTCATCAGGAAGAAAGTAGTAAAAAACAAAAAAATAACAAAACTTAGACCAAACTTTTTAAAATGAAATCAATAACAGGATAAAGACAGAGAGCCAAACAATCGTATGAAAAGAGAATGAGCAGGAGTGTGTGTGTGTGGTGTGTTGTATATGCAGAAACGGAGTGTGAGTCACCAGCAGGACAAACTAACAATATGTCCCTCCACCCGGGTCCTGACCATCCACCTACCACACTGAATGCTGATGAGCTCGTTGCCACGACAACAGGTCAGCCTCAGAGGCCGCGAGGTTATTTGGGGAGTGGGGTGATGTGGCAGGAGTGCGTTTGTGTGTTTGGGGTGACGCGGGGTTACAGCTCTGGATTTAAAAGAAAAAAAAAGTGGGGGTGGTCTAGGTGGGGATGGGGTGGCGGTGTGCAGTTGCACTTTTTGTGCAGGCTCAAACATGCAGCTGCTACACGGTCGCACTCAGATGTTTTTCTTTTAATCGGAACGACATCTTTGTGTTGTTGTTGTTTTAGTCCAACTCACTATTTTCCATTAGAGCTGGTCTTTCTGTGAACCCCACTCCTGGGACAGATGTTCTGTTTTCAAATAATTCTGATCATTTTAGGTCAGCTTTGCGTTTCATCCACAGGAAAAACAAAACAGAACACGGGAACATTAAAATTAAATACTAGTCCCTTTGTTTTAAAGTTATAAGCAGTAATTGGGGGCTTCTCTCCTTTCTGTGTGTGTTGCTAACATAAGGCCATTACTTCCAGCGACCCAGAACCTGATATCCAAATATTTTTCATTCAGTTTCATGATTAACTTATACAAGGAAGTACAGAGGTCCACCATAAGGACTTTAAGAATTATTTTTTTATGTAACCCTCTGCTGATTGTCAAAGAAAATGGTTCTGCTGAAACAAACAGGCACATGTTTACTCCAGTTTTTACATGCGTAGCCCCTCTAACAGATTTACAGCTGACTGTAAGGTCCGGACAGAGAGGTGGTTCAGACTTTCAGCTGTGTTCACCCCTTGGCTCTGCCCCTGTGTACAGTATGAAAACCATTAGCAGAACCTTCAAATTTGCTTAAGTTGAGTAATCCGCTGATTCACTATTTAAATCTTTCTTAATGCCCAAAGCTTTACAAATAAATTTGTACTTAAACTACACTGCTGCATAAATGCATCACTGACATTAATCCAGACCTGCTTGGCTCGAACTCGAGTTTTAGGAGCCTTCAAGATTATAGTCTGTGCCGTACAAAGATTTAAATAAGACACAAACAATTACCTAGAAGAAAAGGGAGCACGTTTACAGATTTGAAGCCATGTTTAATACTGCAATCTGATGTTCTAATGCTACGGTCTATCTACAAAATAATATGAGGTGATCAAAATCAGCATAACATTTACAAAGAGTCAAAAGATGTCCTCTGTTGATTAAAAAAAAAAGAAAAAGTGGGGCAACGGGTGTTACATAAGGGTCACCACACAGTGGAAGGCCAACTTTAACTGGGATTATTTGCTAATGGAGTGAAGCAGTGAGTGGATTAGCGTGAACACATGATTATCTGACGTGTCACATGACCAAAAAACTATTAACTGGAGTTACCAGACATCGTTAATATTGAGGATTCAAACACAAAACGCACAATAAGGCTCACTTAAAGTAGTCTGCTACATCCCGGCTGGATGCAATCAATGTGGAACAGGAGCTACTGTCAGGTTAGCACACCAAACATCTGCCCAGATCTCAGAATACATGACAGCGCACATTTGTCGGATTATTTTTTTTTGTACATCTTGTGGTGTTGTGGCAAATCATCCTGATCATTGCAATCTGCCCACCTCTGTCAGCGTGTCAAAGTTTAAGTGGTTTTATCTGTATTTTGTCCGCTTGACTTCATTCTCCAAAAAGAAGTGAAGGCAGAGAGGAAGATGATGATGACATAGGTGTCTGTGGGAGAACTGAGACAGAAATGAGCAATTACCCAGCCATACTGACACTTATCGGGCCGCCTTCCTGTGGGTAGATTTTTCAGTATCCACTGTGCTGCCACTGGAGAGCTCAATGGGACAAATTCTGTTTTTGCATCCACCACAATCTGTGGGGAAAAAAAGCACTCTGACGCAGCAGCTCTAAACTGTTTTAAACTAAGTGACAGCACAGCGAGCTTCATATTGTTTAAGAGTTTAAATAGATTCTGAGTAGGGCAGCCTATTAATCAAGAATAATCTTGAAAGGAATGGGTGCGAGGAAAATAAGATGACGAAGACGACAAAGAAGAAACAGCTGATGAAGACGCAGCAATCTCTTAGCGAGGCTAAGCTTCTACCACATTCATGGCACGCTGTTAAAACCCCTCTTCCCAGCCCCCAGAGGCGACTCTACGTCTGATGTAGTCGCCTCTTTGGTGACATAAACACTAATCCCTTATTATGGGATGTAGGCTGCTGCACCCCGAAGCCCCATTTTTTTTTTTTTTTTTTATTCCCGTATCACAGCACTCCAAATGGAGCAGATTACTGTAATCTGTGAACACTGGAGCAGACAGATTAGATTAAGCTCAACATAAAATACAGGGAAAAAGGTTAAAAAAAAAACTCTAGTTCACTGGTTAAACACACCTAAGAGTGCGTGGACAAACACACACACCTTCACACACACACATATTTTTGGTCATCTGTAGACACCAAAAGCCGGTGCCGAATGTAAAACGTCAAGTCTTCTGGCAGATTACTTCATCAAGAATTGTCACAGGAAAGTTGGGAAAAAACCAAAAAAACCCCCCCAAAAAAATAGAATACCAGTAAAGTCTGTAAAGCCATTCTTTAGAAGCAGTTTCCTGTAGTGTTTGTCTTGTTTAAGTGCAAATGCATCTCCCTCTTTACACATTTGGATGTGTTTTTAATTGCCGTCTGCTTGGCGGCTGCAGCCGTTTGTTAGGTTATTGTGGCAGGTAACTAACCACATATGACACAAGCTAAAGGAACAACTGACCGAATTAGCAGTTTAGCTCATGCAGTTGTTTTGCAGCACTGAATCATGCTAAAGGTGCTTATTGTACCCACTGTAGCGTTTGGTATATGAGTGTGTATGAGAGAAAGAGAGAGAGAGAGAGAGAGAGAGAGAGAGGGAACAGTACTCCAGCCAAGGCTCCACTCCTTATTCTGCTCTCATCCAGTGCGTTTCCTCTTCAGCGATTCCAGCTGGAGCAGTGAGAAGGCGTAAACACACTGAATAAACTGCTTTTATATACACATGACAATTACACAACAGCTGCGATACAGCAAGCCTTACCTCATTCTCAACCATCTTCAACCTGCCCAGTGCATCCTTGGCAGCGTCCTATATAAGGAGAATTAGAAAAAAGTTTTCACACTAAAATACACACACGCAAACACACACACGCACGCACGCACGCACAGAAATGCCTGTCCATACCCTGACCCTGCACTCACCCGGTTTCCTTGGCTGGAGTATTTTTTCACAGACTCAGAAAGTCCTTGAACGAAGCGTTGCAGCACGTTTTCATATTCTGCACATGTGGTGAAGGAAAAAGTGAGTTACATGATTTGTTATCATCATCTTAAACAGAATGAATTTTTTGTGAGAAAACAGAAAGAAGTGATGGGGAAACGGTTCATCCCGACCTGGGATTTAGGCTCAGTTTTTGCCATCATACTGATTTTTAGATTTTTTTTCAAATCCCATATTGAGAAATAGTTATGCTGCATTTGTTATTTATGCATTCTTTGTTGTTGTTTTTTTTAACATTGCATAGTATTTTGTTCATAAGCTTTTCTGTGAGCAGTGAGTCTGTTCTTCAGCTACAACTGCAAGCCAGTAAGGAAGCACTGCCACCTATGTACTCTTGAGTTGGACAGTTACACGGAGACGTCTCGTTACTCAAAGCTAATTCTCTTTTCGTCTTCAGCCAGTGAGTCCTGTGTTTGCTTTCCTCAGTAGATTTAGAACAAATAAACCAGTAACCATAAAACAGCTCGTTTCTGCCTGTGCTTTGGGTAAAGTTGCACGCAAGGGCAACTCATGGCCCCTCGATGCAGCAGCCTCCACCACAGGATCTGTGGAGTGGCAGCACAATCACACAGATAAAGAGACTGACACAGCAGCAACAAGGACAGCAAAACCCACAGCTAACCAACTAACCGACCAACCAATCACTCTTTGGGACACTGCCAAATGCAGGTAGAGTTTCTCTGAGATGCAGAGATAGTGACAGCAGCAGGAAACCTTTAATAACCCTTAATAATAAAACAACTTTTACTTTCTCCGCAGAGGGGGATCCTCAATTTATGACTCGAGTGCCAATTTGACGCATCTATCAGACTGAATTACTGCAAAAATTAAAGCTGCCACAAAACCTGCCTGACAAAAAAGAAGCTGCAGAGATGTTGTTGCATCCATAACCCGACGTTCATCACTGTAATAATTTAAAAGTTAGATCAATGCGTTTTTTTGACAAAATATTTTTTTGTGCACAGGGCTCTGCTCAGATTCAGCCAAATGCTGCAAAACTGATCCGACTTCACAGTGCAAACGAATAATGAAACGCAAGGCAAACAAATGGGACAGTCTAACCTAAAGGAGATTTTCAGTTATTAAATAGTTTGTGAATGCAAAGACTCACAAACAAGCAGCAACTGAATCTGAATCTAATATCTAATATTGTGGTATACAGAGTAGAAATGACAAAAACTGTTCCATTTAGCTGAAACAATTCTAGGCTGTAGTGGCGGTCCCTATTCCCCATCATGGCTGTGATGGACTTGTGATGGAGCTGTGTGCTGCTATCAGCCAATACTTTGAGGACCTGGACTGCTCTACATAGATGCTGTTGACAAAAGACTTTCCTGTCTCGGTCAAGTTGTTCCAAAACTGAGTGACGCTAAGATTTTAGGGAGGGGTAAAAGCACACGTTCAAAAGTAAGAGATGTATGTGTGTGTGTGTGTGTGTTACCTGTGAGCATGGCAGGAGAGGCTCCTTCCAGCTGTGCTTTCTGCCACTGCAGTCGGTGTGTGACCTCTTTGTGCTGATGGATGAGGTCAGACGGGGGTTCCCGTTTGTTCTTTCTGTACTCTGTAATCTGAGAGACAAGCGTAATGAGTGACGAGACCTTGGCGCCTTCGGGCCATTGTAAGCATCAGTGAAGTGCACGTTGTGGGTCGACTCGGGCCGCATGAACACGCAGTACTACCTTCCTCTCCAGCCGCTCCTTGTCGTAGTTGAGGAGGCTGAAGCTGTGGAGTTTGTACTGTGGAGGGGAGCTGCTGGAGTGACCGCTCCTGCTGCTCGCCTCGTGTTTCGGTTTAGACCGAGGAGATGCAGGCTGATCCGAGCTGCTCCTGCCATTTCCTTCATGTCTCGGTTTGGACCGAGGAGATGGAGCCTAAACAAGCAGACCAGAGCATTTCTTAGATTTCTTTGGCAACCAACTCACTTTCACCCAGGTTTATGAAAATCAGGTTATTTGACTTGTGCATTGCTAGTTTTTGTAATGCCTACCTTTATTTACCCGTAATCTGACTAGCAGGCTGGTTTACACTCAAAACAAACAAGTTTGCAGTCCAAACACATCTAAAAGGTACTGGCCGCACTTAATGTGAGTGAAAAGCCTGCTGTCTGCTACGATGTGAGCAATGCTTTTTGCTTCTTCTGGCTACTGACAGTGGGAAAGACTAAAAGCTGGTACAGCTACTGGACTGACGATTTGCTTTCCAGCACGCTCAGAGTATTTAAATTCAAATCTTTGTCACTATTCTGTTTCAACTTTGTTTGTAATTGTTCGTGAAATAGATTGCAGTTTAAACCATGGGTAAGGACATGTGTAGATGCAAAACATCAATAAATAAGCATCATTTATTTAAAACTGCTTTTCACAGACAAGTGGTCGTAAGGCAGTGTACACAAATAACATAGAATAAACATTAATTGTCCTAAAAAATAATTAAAAAAACGATACAGAATGAATTAAAATCAGTAAAAAAGCCTGGCTGACTTAAAAAAAAAGTGTTTTAACTGGTTCTTCAAAGAGTCCACAGAGTCAGCTAAATGTAATTGTAGTGTTGTAAAGCCCTGATGCCACCAACTGAAAAGCTCTGTCCCTCCTAGTCTTCAAACTATATGCAGAAAAACCAGCAGATCCTCAGCTTGTGACCGAAGACTACAAGCATCAGTAAGAGACCCAAACACGAAGAAGAAAAGGAAAAAATAAATAAATCAAGATGCCTAAAGCCGAGAGCTTGAGTGAGTTTTAAAGCAACGCTGTTTGTCATTTCTATTTAAACGCAGCACATATTTTACAAAAAGCACACGAATGTATTAACACTCAAGTCAGGCCTCATTGAATCATCGCAGCAGAAGATGACACAATGAGCTAATGTAATTACAACAGTGTCAGTCGCACCTCAAACAACCTGGTTGAAAAAATTACGCAAGTAAAACAACTAATAACAAAAAGCAATAATTTGAGGAAAGTACATGCTTCTCATTTGTTTTCCTTCTTTTGTGGAGCCATGTTTAATAAACTACTTCCATCACAGCCATTTTTTTCCTATTTTGTGCTTTTCAAATATATTTCTTGCATTTCCACTCCATATATCTGCTGCATTTATGTGATCATGCGTCCTGGCTCCTGTAATTCTACCCTGGCAGCTCTATGACTTGAACTGCATAGAACTGTCTATATTTTGAAAGAATCCAATTTCCTGCTGTTTTTTCCATGTGAGAAAGTAAAACTATGGAAAATTTCCCCACCTGATTCTTTTGAAACTGTCTGAAATTCATGTGTGAAAACCGTTTCACAGAAAGCAGCGAAACACGACAATTGTTCAAATAAAGATATCGCTGTAGTCTCCATTTTTCCTGAAAGGCTTTCACGGTGTTTCCACTCATTGACTAAACATTATGCAGCAGTATGCATTTAAGAGTTTGCCAATTTCTCCTGTGCCAAACAACCACTAGCACTTGAGTTCATAAAGTAATTGCGTGAAGAATAAAGAGAACTTGTGAAGACAGTAAAATCTTGTACCTACAAAATCACTGCGTGAAGTGGGATGTTATTGGTAGATCACCAGTTTTAAAATAGATGTGGTTTCAGACACTATTTGATCAGCCACCAAACACTTTGTTTATACTGACTGACTTCACACTTCTGCTCTGACACATATGAACATCCAGTTTGTGAGGCAGCACTTTGGCTCAGTGTTTTGCACAGTTTACATCACACATGGAAGTCTTGTGTACGTCCCTGCTTGAGCTGGACGTGTTTCAGTCCAAAGCCAAAGGCGGGTCAGTTTAACTAATAACCCTACTCACCCGTTCCTTTTGTTTCTCTGTAGGCGTGGAGACTGGTTCGAGAGTCAGCCACTTCTCCTTCACTGGATGCAACTCGACGCCTGACAGAGGCTCTCTGATCTTCACCCTCACCTCCAACTTGCCGCCTGTAGTTTTACGTCCATCCATCACCTACAAAAAACATAAACGCGTGCAGTTAAACCTCCTATGAACACGTGTGGGTGCTTGCACGTGTAATCAACACTCACCTCTAAGATCTCTCTGATTTCACAGTGATTTTCTAGACCTTCTAGCTTCAGCTGAGCAGTTCCCACTACTTTGTCATTCTTAAACAGGCCTCTGTAAACACAGCAGAGAATACAATTTACAGAAGCTACAACAAGGGAAAAAAAACAAACAAAACACACCGATATGGAAGCATATTTTCTTTTTTTCTACTGAAGCTGCTGCGTTTTACCCCTTGTGGATGATTTCAAACTTGATTCCCTTGGATTGTATGACTCGTTTAAAGGCCCTGTGGCCGCGGTTGATGTTGAGTCTGAAAGTCTCTTTAAACTCTGGACTGCTGGTGTTCTTTATTGTGTTGGTTTTGTCCCTCTGAGCCTCCTCCTACACACACACACACACACACACACACACACACACACACACACACACACACACACACAGAATTCATTAACGCACATATGTAAATACACGGATTGAATCGTCCGCAGCGAGTGAATGTGAAAGATTCTCACCGCGCTGGGGAAAGGAAACTCAAATTTTACACTGGCATCCAGATCATTAGCAGAGACACCTGTGGGGAGAGAGAAGCTAGGTGTCAGTGCACAGCGATCTGACAGATTACTGCCTGGTAATTTCAAAGATGGGGATGACTTCAATACCAGAGGGAGCTGGGAGGTTGATGCCTCGGGTGATGTACAGTATCAGGTCATTGAGTGTCAGGTTGGGGTTGATCCTGCGGAGCAAAAAAACAACAACAAACACACAAACATAAAAAACACCATTCAGAAACAGCTTCAAAAGTGACAGTCAGCATCAGTCAGCATCACGGAGAGGCAAACAATTAACTGATGAATGAGTCACCGCCACAGTCGCTTAGCTGTTAGCTCCGTATGACACTGGAGCAGAGGCAGAGTGAGTCACAATGAGTCACTCTGAGTCATCCATCACTCCAGTCAGGAAAAGCACTACCTTTAATGTTCAATCATTTGCTTTCAAAATTAAACAGCTCATGCACGAGTACAAAATGAAATATAAAGGACAAGCCTCATAGAGTCAAAACATCTTGATTATAACGTTTTAAAAAATACACAATAAAAGTGACAGTTTGATGAACCACGGCTTAATTGACTGACTGACAGATTTTCCTTTTTCAGCAGGCACTGACATAATGCCATAAGATGAGTAACAAAAAGTTATACAGATGATTAGTAGTCTTTATCATAGGCGTCCTCCGGATGGATGAATTACATTAATTAACAACATGTTGGTCATTATACTGCAGGCTGACTTGTATAAGGTTTTTAAGGCAGATGTATTTGTCATTTGTCAAATACATCAGCCTTAAAAATGAATAAAAACATGGCTTAAATCAACCATTTAAAAAAACAAAAAATATAATCTAACTAATCTAATCCAACTACACAGTTGGTTTTTTCTTTTCTAATTTTGATAACGCTGTTGAAGTGACTTGATCTCCAGTCAAGCCATGTAAAATGTTACTAAGATATAAACTGAGCTGAAAATTTGATAGTTAAATAAGGATAATGTTGACAGAGTGCAGCAGAACTTGGCAACACTATGACTAGAAGAAAAATCAGGTAAGGTTTGGCCAGAGGAGACCACGAAAGATTTATGGAAATCCTTCTGGACCAAAGCGGTGGACCAACAGACAAACTGAGTGACTTGCGATGGTGTTTATTATGAATGAATCTGTATTCTGAGTGTTTGCTACTGACTTGATAGAGTTGAAGGTTCTCTCCTCGGTGCGGCACTTGGGGACTGGATGACCCTTTGTGTAGGCGCTCTTTAGAATCTCTATGTACTTCATGGTCTCCTCAAGTAACTTCTCAGACCTGGGTGAGAGACAGAGTCATGATTTTTAGATCTGTGTGACAAAACAATATTTTTCTTTTAGTTTGATTTTGTCATTTTTATGCATTTTCGTGTCTACACATCTACACACATCTTGGTCTCGCCTGGTACTGAAATACAACAAGTTTAATAACTGCACAGCTGAACACCTCTATTTCCTGAGGCAAACACATATATCACTGCATTTGAAAATCCGCGATTACAAAACACTCTGTGCATCATCTGTAAAAACACATACTAATTTTCTAGGACATGACAAGATTTTTCAGACCATGCCAGAAAAACGAGGAAGCGGGACAAACCCTCTGAAGATGAGAAAAAGGTTTAAAGTACAACTTCAAAGGTTAAATGTTGAAATATTTGAAAAAAAATATTTGAAGAAAACTACAAATATTATAAAGAGGTACACCATATATAAAGATAGCTAAAATCACTGTGTGCATGCTGACAATATAATTAAGAACTACAGAAGTTCTCAGTTAGATTCATTACATACATTCATTAAAATGAAGAAAAACTACATTAATCTGAGTCATAATACCATTTCTCTGGATTTCAGATTTTTATTGAGACTGAATAACAAATTTTGTGAAAAGGGGAATTTATACTTAATGTAATCACAACCAGCTCTGTTCTAGAAGTTGGTGTTGATGCCTTTGAGGTAAACAGTGATCTTTTTAATGTTAAGCTCCAACATGACTGCAAAAAAAATCCCACAGTTATAAAACTGAAACAAAAAAGTTTCTTACTTTAAAGCCTCGGCCACATTTCCCGTGTTTGTGAATTGCTGGGAGAGGCCCAGACATTTCTGTTCATGGAGAGAGAACAAAAGAGGGCGTGTTGTGTGTGTGAGAGAACATACTGTAGGCGAGGACAACAAAATAAAGAACAACTGTTATTTGTCTGTTTAAGAATCGCAATCACAAAATGCATGAACATTTCGTAACTAATAACCGTGACTAACACATGACATTAACATCAGTATGTAAGGTGGACATCAAGAAGGTGCTTTTTCAGATAAAATGTAGCATAAAGATGAGGGAAAGGTGCATCTTAACCTCGTACTGCTTTTTCAAGTGATCCATGAGGTTATGGTACTGCTCACTCGTGGTACGAGAAGAAGGAGAGGTACGGGAACGAGCCAGGGTGTAGTCCTCCTCACTGACTGGAAGACTGGGAATCTGTTGTAAAGGAGAAATAGAAACAAACAAATAATAATAAAGACAATTAGAAAGTTACCAGGACCAATTCAAATACAAATGTAACTGATTTAATACAAATATTCTGTTATGAGTTACAACACAGCTTTGAAAACCCCATGTCCAACTTGGATCGAACTCTAATCAGCTGTTACTTCGTTTCCTGTCTGTCTGTTTTTACACTTGTGTGACAAACAAACAGAAGCACAAGCATAATATTCTTGGTTAACACATGAGGGGACACACTGAGAAATAAATAAATGAGTTATATGCAGAGAAGTTAAATAAAAGTGAGGCAAAATGAATCAAAATCTTAGGGGACAACTGGCACAGATATGAAATATGAATAGTGTAATGATGCTGAAAATATGCGCGCGCGCACACACACATGCGCGCACACACACAGAAGGTGAGACCAGGTGTTTTGATTTCACCCTGTGTTTCCTTCCTATCATCTTCTATTTCCGTCACATTGTGTTAACACACCTCACACATTCAGCTCCTGCTGCCGTGACAACCTGCACAGCAAACACACACACACACACACACACACACACACACACACAAACACGTCGCATATGTCCAACTCGTTTAATATATTTTAGCATAATACAACCAGTCTGTGTATTATTTTAGGTTTTTAGTAAATTTTTCCTGTTTACTTGTAGCTGAGGTATGCACAGTGACACGCCCAGTGGACATGCCAAACTAAAAAGGGAAGCGCACTTGCAAGCTAACCATCCAGCAAACACAGTGCACACAAAGCCAACTTTAACAGAGGTGTGAGACAGAGTTTCTTCATCAAGTGTTAAGACAGGCCTGTGTTTCCATTCACTGTGAGATAATTGGTGTTTTTAAAGAATATAAGTGTGCAGTATTTTTTTCCCCAGCAGAGACATGGAACCACAAGCTGGGTATGGAGGCAAAATGTTGGCGAGCTGAAAAGAGGCATGTAACTGCAGGCAAAAGCTGACTTTTCAAGCTATGTGATTAGTGTGTGCTTAGTCAAGTTCATGCCAGAAGGTTATGCTGTATAGTACAGGTAAACCACATGATCAAACAATTTTTAAAATTAAAAAAGAATCAATTAAAAAATATTTTTTCCCCCAATGCTGCCACTATTCTGTCACATCCCAGCCAGTAAAATGAACTATGAGAGCCTTTTCCAAATAAATGTAAATATGCCATTTATTGTGAGTGTCCATCATATTCAAGCTTATGAAACAGGTTGTTATGAGTCATCTGCTTGTTGTAAAACTAATCAGAACGGCTGTGCAGCTTTTTGTGTTGACTAGTTGAGAGTTTCAGTGAGGTTTGATGAGGTTATGTGGTATATGCAGGTTACATGACCATCAAAGCCTGACAAACTACAGATGTCTCACCGTCGACATGACTCTTATTTCCCAGTGTGGCTCTTAGTGAAACTGAATTTGACACCCTTGCTCAAGATTATCCTGAGTATTACCCATCCACCTCCTATTCAGGGTCGTGGGGGTGCTGGAACCTATCCTAGCTACCACAGGGCAAGCGGTGATTACTAATATATAGAAAATGTATTTATAACCTTGGTGATGTCAACCGGTAGGCCAGACTTTGCAGCAGTGATCATGGCGTCCAGTCCTTTGGCATGTCTGAGGTGCTGTGCTGCTCCTGTCATGTCCTACAAATGCGGCAACAGGCGCAATGAAATGAAATCAATGAAAAATACAACAAACGTTTGGAATTCCAATAACATCACAGGCAGCTGTGCTAAAAACATCTGCATAACTGTAAAGATGGTACTGTATGCATCTAAAACAAAAAAGAAAATAACTGGGAAGTCAAAAGATTACCTTCATATTTTTGGAGCGCAGTGCCGCACGCATGAAAGCTTGTCGCCTTAGCAACAGGAAATCCAATTGCTGCTGGGCTACAAGGATAATTAAGAGAAAAATAAGCAAAACTTACTGTATGCCACGTTCACACCATTAGAAAAAGTTTATTTCAGCTTATCTGTGACTCACTTCTTGACCACACATTGTTTATGTCACATATTGGGTTGAACAGTGTGTGGTGCTGAATCAGATACAGGTCTGATTCTCTTCGCACTGCAAACTCAGTCTGAACAGTAAAAAGTGATTCATCACTTGCTTGAAATAAGTGTCATTTTTACATGCTGAACTTTTTGGATGAAATTTGTTTTACTGAAGCCATTTGCATCACGATCCACTCCTGGCTCCAACTTAATACACCTCTGTAAAGGCTTAGCAGCCACTGCAGTACAAAAAACCAAAAGTGAAGTGTTGTCTCTCTTTAGCCTCGTCTTCTTTGTCCAGTCACAAGTTTGCTGACTTCTACTGCACACAGACAAAAGTGTAAACACTGACTCAGGTGTCCTCCATGTTTACTGCTCTGCAACAGCAAAATTAGTGCCATCGTCTTCTTTTGCACATGCAGGTAAGTTCAAGACTGAGACCAGGTCACAATGAAATCTGATATTGGTCAGTCACTTTTTTCATATAGTGCCTTTTGTGAGAGCGAGAACGGTGAGCATAAATGGGTCATAAGCCTTGCAGTATGACAACACTTCAGTGTTGTGTAACTCAAACATCGCGCATAACACATACACATGCCCCTCTTACACACACCCACATTTGAAACTCACCTTTAGCTCCCAGTTTCGGAGTTGAGGAGCCTGCAGGAGCCTGAGGAGCTGGAGACTTTGCTTTCTGGACAGGCGGACGCACCACAGCCTGCAGAGGTTAGGATCAATAGCAAATGAAATGAACACAAGAACAGATTTCAAGGTCACAACATACAGCTTAACACATCTGTGAGTTTGATTTATAACATATTTTAACAAATGATGTGTGAATAAACTGATTTACCTCAAAGCATTTGTGTAAATTATTACTGCTATTAATAAACTTGTTAACAAGCCCAAAAATGATGCAATAGGCAGAAGGTGCAGTTGAGAAAACAATGACTGAATAATCTGCCATAGAAGTTGCAGAAGCTATTATGAGAGACAATAAAGCATTCTTTTTTTGGGCTTGGTGCAAAAACAATCAAATTTCTTGGCTGCAAAAACCACTATTTGGCCATTTGGCAGTCCCTGAATTTGTTTTTTTCCCCCCATTCTTCTTTTTACCTTGGCAGCTTCTTCGTGCCCATCCTCTTCCTCATCTTCTGCGTCTGCATCCTGGTTTGCTATTTTCATTGCTGTTTCCAGGACACCCATGAAGTTCTGCTGACCACCCTCTGTGCCCTGAAGCGGTGGACAGCCTGGAGCAAATAACAAAAATCACACACACACACACACCCCCAAGAAGAAGCCTTACACATCAACTCTGAGCAAAATCTCAAGACACACATGAACTCAAAACTTACCTGGTGGCACGGGTAGATCAGATAAGTTAACAGGTCGGCCAGCTTTGTGAGCTTTGATGGCGTCCTGATATTGCTGTTAAGAGTGAACATTAAGTAATTAATATTACTTACTTTTGCAAGACCTATAATATATATATATATATATATATATATATATATATATATATATACACATATATATATACATATACACACATACATATATTTTGAAATCTAACATATAAAAGCACACAAACCATTTCCATTCCAATCCAAGCACAAAACCGTGGAATTAGTTTTTTAAAAAAAGAAGCTGTAATAGCTAAAAATGTTTTAATATCTTGTTTCTTTTAGTTTCACTGAGCATAGAGTTTATTTGGAAAAAACAAGCAAACACATGTGCCACAATATTTGTGTTGTGTACCTTCATAATGCGCTGATGCATACGGGCCTTGCGATCGTCCCCTTTGCTCTTAGCTCCCTCTGCTGCTGACTTGTATATGTCCAACCTCTGCTGCAGGGCTTCAGCCAAACTTTTGGGAGCAGGCAGGTCTTCAGAAGGCACAAACAGACAGAAAGGTACATTATTATTTTAACATGACTTTTTTATTTAAAATCACTTCATCATACTTTTTGGTTAAAGTGAAGGACTGGGACTCCTGGAATCTTACCCGCAGTGGCCACCTGGGTGGGCGCAGGAGCAGCAGGAGCAGCAGGAGCAGCAGGGGGATCAGGTTTAGAAGAAGATTGAGGAGGCGCACTTTGCTCTGTTATTACGTCTCCTGCAGACGGTGGAGAAGTGGACACAGGTTAGGATTGTAACTAATTATGGAGTACACATTAAACCCTGTTTGAACATGATTATCAAATCCAAGACAGTTTTTTGGTACAATGTAGAGGCCGTGGCATAGAAGTTTCTGGACCAAAGAATATACGATAGAACTTAATCCAAAGACTTGATGATGTAACTCTTGCTCTCAACTATTACAGTGAAACAGATTTTTTTAATATACAGTCCTTAATCATCCGTGTTGTTTTTATTGTTTTTGTTGTGAATTAGTCTCTGAAACTCTTTTACATCTCCATTACTTGTAAAGCACTTTGCACCTGAATAAATATAAAAATGTTTTAAATGATGCTTGTGTGATTGGCGCTAATGTTCTTACAGTTTCTCAATTTTTACTATGCCTCAACAAGACCAGCCAAATAACAAGCAACATCTGAGTGAGACTCTGGCACATGTGCAGAAACAAATATGTGACATGAACATAAATAACATAACTCAGTTAAGTGGAGATGACGTGTGTTAGTGTGGAGCTTATAAACTGGATGTTTTTTTAAGCTAAATTATTTTTTTTTAAATGGGCCTTTATTTAATTTTATTAAAGGAAACTGTTAGCACTATAGTGAGTGCATGAATGAGCATTTAAAACTAAAATTCTCCAGGTAAAGTTTTCCTTTAACCACTGACCAGGTGGAGGAGGCAGAGAGCTCAGGTCTACTGGTTCGCCCCGGTCCAGTGCCTCCAGTATCAAATCGAGGTTCTGCATAAATCAAGAGCAGCGTTGTTAAAACAAACTATGAAAAATCCTCACACTACAACCACACACACACACTCTTACTCCAACGACCTGGCTGACATCAGCTGTGTTACCTTGGCAGTGAGGTAGTGCTGTTTGGCCTGGTCAATGTTGCCGCTCTGTTTGGCGTGTATGGCAGCCACCTTATAATCCCTCTGTCTGGTCAACACTGCCTGTTTTGCCTCTGCGTGAAGAAGACATAGTCATGTGAGGGTGAAAAAAAACATATAAAACTAAACTAAATAACTAGTTGGTCTAGCATTACAGTAACATTTAGTTAGCAGACACGCTACTTGTCAGAGCAGCATAAATTATAATGTATGTTGTCAGTTAAGCGTCCATCGATCTCTTTAACCGCTTATCAAAATAAGGGTCATGGAAGAGCTAAAACCTATCCCAGCTGCTACAGGACTGAGAGGTAGAGTGGTGCACTCTGGGCATCACAGGGCTAACTCGAAGAGATAGACAACACACTGTCATCCACACCTACAGCCAGTTTAGAGTCACTCATTAACCGAGCATGTACTGTATGTCTGACAGTGGGAGCAAGGAGACAAAAGCAGTACATGCAAACTGCACGCAGAAAAGCCACTGACCAGGGGATCTGAGCCAAGAACCTTTTTGCTGTGAGATAACATTGTGAGGCATTTCTTAAAAAGGTGTCGTCAATTTACAGAAGCCAGCGAAAATGTATTGTCTGATCAGAAGTGAAAAAAATCCCACATGTATTTTAATCTTAATAAAGGAAATAAAGCTTCTCTCAAACTGAAACAGAAGTAAAGATCTGCAGAAGGGAAGAAAAACAACGCAAATCAATCAATTAATCTTTTATGAAATGTTGTTTAGTGCAATTATTTAAATGACCAAATATTTTTCAATTCTTTTGAGTATGGATGCTAATCTGATTAACCTGCACTATGACCATGTATTTACTTTTATATTCTTCTAATAAACAGTTTAATTCACATAATGTGTTTACCTGAGTGATGAGCATCAGGCTGGCTGGGTGTGAGGGGAGAGATGGCAGGTGTTTCTGGAGTCATGGCAGCAGCTGGCTTTTGGGGAGGGATCAAACGCGCTGGCTTAGTGTTCAGAGGTGTCGGGTCAGCTTCCCTCAGAGGTTTCTGATTGGTGGGAGGGGGAGGGACCAGCACAGGCTTGGGCACCTCTCGTTCTTTAACCACTTCAGGCTGGGCTGGGGCATCCGACTTTCCACCAAGAGCAACAGGTGGAGGCATCTCTTCTTCATTGACTGGTTTTCCTTTCTTGGCAGATGTTAGCATGGACTGTAGAGTCTAAGGTGGAAGAAAAAAACCCCATAAACATAAAGTTTGATCTGAGCAGTAAATTAAAACTTGAAGACTCTAAATAAAGACAAAAGTATGTACACAAGGCTTCACATCGTATAAGATGCGTTTCTGCCCGTTTGCTTTACCTTCAGCCCGCGTTCATATCTTCGAACTTTGCTAGTCTCGCCTGCAGCCTTGGCGTTGGAAATGGCGGTCTGATACATTTCAGTGCGCTCGAGGAGCCGTGACTCCAACCCAGTTGCACCACTGGGAGCAGCAGGAGGTGAGGTGTGTGAGGCGACACTAGTTTTAGGAGCTGTTGGTGTAGCGGCAGGTGGAGTTGGAGCAGGAGTATGCTCCTCATCATCCTCCAAAACATCATTCAGTTCTGCCTATGTGCAGAAAAGAAAAGGTCAGTTAACTGTTTAGTCCCTGAAATGCTTATGTTTGTGTCTGTTTGTGTCCATTACCAACAGATCTTCATCATCCAAATCATCGTCCCCCATGTCATCATCATCTATATCTTTCATACACAGAGCTGCCATTCGCTCAATTTCAGCCATGGGAACAGGAGCTGAACAGAAGAGGCAAACATATGAACATAATGTCAACTGCTCTTTGTGATATAAGGAAAAGGTCAGTTTAAAAATTAGCACATGAATGAGAAAGAAAGAGGGTTTAATGTGCCAGAAGTGTTTCATCCTCACCTCTCCCATCACCTTTCTTCCCTTGTGCTCTTCCTTCCTTACTTCCTCCCATCAGATTGAGTAACTCTGCCTCCAGCTCATCATCATTTCCCTCATCATCCATGCCGCCATCCGGAGACAGGTCAAGGAGCAGCCCCATCTGTGACACAGACAGACAGATAGGAGGAGCGGCTTCAGAGTCCTGCCTGTTTACAGTTATCAGACAGGGAGGGTAATTACCTGTTTGGCTCGGGCCGCCCCTTGACCCCGAGGAGGTGGGTTGCGACTGCGACTCATTGACTTTTAATACCTAAAAGTGAACGCACAAACAGGATGACAGTAAATTACCCCAAAAGGGAAACTAATAGATATAGAATAAAGTTAAAACAAATACAACTCTGACTCCTTGGAGTAAAATATACAAAAATAATGATTGACTCAAGAGTTACTTAGTACACCTGAGTCGGTACACTTCACTATCGCCCTCAAGGGCAATGTGGCGTAATAAATCAAACAAGTTCTATGATCTAATATGCAGTTAGCTTCTATATTTATGTCAGCTAACAGCTAGACCCACAGCTTCACACAGGCTGTTTACCTGCTTAGATTAACGGAGTTAAACGTTAGCGTTACAGCCGCACGGGTTGACGGTTGAAATCGGATCCAGGTGAGAAACAGCAGACCAAATTTACGGCGACAGATATATTTCTGCCTTCTTTTCGAGTTCCTAAAACAAGATTCGCAGGCAGTGGAATTTACTTCCTATATTGCGTCTCCAATAGCAACGCGCATTGCACTTTACGGCTAGACCAGAGCCGTTGAATGGAGAGTCACGTCATCACGTGATTCATGCAGGGCAAATCGATCCCGGAAGTGCTTAGGGAGTGTGATTGCAGAGCGAAAAAGTGTTTTTGTGTTTTTTGTTGTTGTTGTTTTTTTTTGTTTGTTTGTTTTTGTAATTAGGCATCAAGAAATGCATCACGATGTAATAGTGTGTATACCTCGGTGAGGTACATGCATTAAAATCTTTGTATATTTATTTATAACTCTGAACTGGAAGCCTCATTTGCGTACTCAGCATATTTTAAAACTGTTGAATTGTTGTTCATGTGTTGTTTAACATAGCATGCTAATCAGAAAGAGTCTAAACCAAATATATTACTATATGTTGATGGAACAAAATAAATATTTAAAAGTTAATTATTTCCTACCTGCCAGGTTTTCTTCGTTGTCCTTTCAGAATTTATCATAAATTCATGTTATTTAAGAAAAGGTTGTGAAGGATGACATTATAACGATTCACTGCACTAGCATGAGCGTCAGTCTGCTTTCTTTGTAAATACATAGCACACTTGATAATAATAATAATAATATACTGCTATTTGTTCTTTTGTATGACATAGGCAGAAACCTACTCTGTTGTGTATGTAAAAACAATCTGCTACTAAATTAGAACACATCAATACTGGGAAGGTTACATTAAAACAAGTTACTGTGTATCATGTATCCCTGTGTACATCCTTGTATACAGTCTCCACTGTGGTGTGTTGTGCTACTCACTCAGAGATCAGATTATAAATTACATCTACAGTCATCCCAGTGGCATCCTACCATCTTTCTTATTGCTGCTTACAAGTATTTCTTTTTTCAAGCTAATGTTTAAAGATGAATATGTGATTATTCATTCATGTATTTTGGTAATAACTCTTAATTCTTATCATTGTAGTTTTTACGGCTATATTTGTATAACTTTATCTAACTTGTTATCTTTATGTACGTCAGAGCTGATTCACTGATGGAGGAGATTTGTGGAACAAGAGAAGAGTAACACCAGCAGCAAACTGTCTACCACGGATAGAGGTGAATCACTTTAACCTGAGAAATTAGATAGGGAGAAACATGGCATCAAAGAACCAGTGATATTATTGTAATGCTCCTCTAACCTCAAAGTGCCTATCAACAGCCAAAATGGGAAGCATATGAGCCAATCAGAGAAGAGCTTTCGGACAGTTTGAGCTGTGTGTTGGTATACATGTACTCAGTATTGTTTCTCTTGCATCCATGAGGTGAATTAGCATGATGTTTGCTCAATACTTTGTGGAAGGAGCTAGATGTTAACCACGTTGGTGCTCTGGCTAAAACTGTAAATGAAGCCATACTGTTATCAAACTGTGCTCATACAAAGTGAGTAACAATGTTGTGGTCATTATCCAACATAATAACTCAGGAGCAAAAGGACAAATGGATGTGTACTTGACAAGGACACCTGACAAAAAAGCTCACCCCACTTCACTCTTCTGATATTTCAAATTATTATTTGCATCAGGACATCTCATTATTTTTAATTAGGAAGTATTATTAAAGTGAATGAAATGTTACAACTGAAAAAATAATAATTAGGAAATATTTCAAATCAAATATGTTCTCAGATTGTTGTTACTCTGTCCATCTCTTTTTGCTCAATAGAACCAGACATGCAACATCCCCGACAAACATCCTGATGAGAGTTGGGTGGATTTTACTCAAGGACAGCTGGATCAGCTCAGCTCAGCTGAAGATAAACCACACGTCTGTGACCAGCGTTGGAAAAGCTTCAGTCATTTATGCAATTTTAATATTCATCTGTATAGCCTGAGTGAAGAAAAACACGACTCTTGTGATGAGTGAAAAGAGTTTAACCCAGTCAACAAATCTGAAGACACGGCATACCCACACAAGAGAGAAACCCTGCATCTGTCAGTGTGGGAGGCTTTCAGTGACCCATTAAATTTATGACATAATAAGAATTCCTGTCGACGTTGTCCCCGAAGCTACATCAGCATTTCCACAAGGACCACAATCTGAAAATTTCAGAAGCATATCTGAAGTCTATGAAGTAATAAAAAAGCACTTTGTAAGAATGCTCAGTAGTTCTGATTCACTTTTTCTAATGATAGCATTCAACTCAGGTGGAGCTATGGATTTAAAAAAAATAAAAATAACTACTACTCTGTGGAATGCTGCCCCTCACAAAATGGTATGGTCACATCAGTGGAGCTGTGGGCAGAAATTACAGGAGGATAAGCAGGTTCTGATCTTATTTTACTCTCATAAGTGCATCACTGACAATGTAATAATATTAAATGAATATTAAATTAAGCAGTACTTCCACAAACAAAGGAAAAAAAGTTTACTCCCTACTTTACTTGTACAGTTTCATCACCTGTGAGCCCAACATCAAAAGAGTTTTTTGTTCCTTCATCTAGAGATATTAAACTTTTATGTCAAATCTATCGAGTAGTTCTTAGTAGTATATATTATTAAATGTTATCTTTAAGCACAAACTAGTAACTGCTTTGTTCATCTGTATTTTTGCAACCATCTATTGGTCAATTAGATTTCCTGCAAACCAATTCATATTTTAGAGAAAATCACATATAAGCATTGGTTTAATGTTCAGATGATCAGATTTATTTTGAAATTAGTAGCCAAATCAGGTCGGTGATTTAGAATTTTCAGTCAGGTGCATATTTTTAGGATATTGGAAAAAATTTGGAATACCCGGAGAAAAATCCAAAAGAACATAGAGAGAACATTCAAACTCCTCACGGGAAGAAAAAGGATATTAAGAGTGCAGCAGATTGATGAGCAAAAGAGCAGGAAAGGTGAAGAAGAGGTGAGCTTCCAAAATACAAGACGGAAGTGACAGTTAAAAAACAGTAAAAGGGACCATTATGGCACAATGGAAGTAGAAGCTCTGAGACGAAGGCCAGTACTGGCCTTTGTCTCAGAGCTTCTACTTTAAACTGACTTTAAAAACTGAACTAAACATTTTTACTTTTTTTCTTAAGGTTTTACTCCTGTTGCTTAAAAAAAATAATTGTGAGACTTTAAGCTTTAGGAAGAAAGTGTTTGACATTTAGTATTCAGTTTACTATAAAATATATAAATTAAATTTTAAAAGGTGCTATTATTGTGCTGTTATTTGTTAGATTGAAAGTCCAGTGTTTTAAGATTCTGGGAACACCCCTGCTAACAAAAGCCCTTTACTTCAGGCCTTATTTGAATCCAGATGGATAAGTTATATTTAATAAATACTTTACTTCAATACAACTTTTGTGAAATGGTGAAAGTGCCACGAAACTTTTTTTGTACCAGGCTGGAAACATCTGCGGGTCTTTGAGAACTGAGTTGCTTTTGAAATCAGCTTCAAGTGTTGACGAAACACGTCCATCACTGACGTAAAACGTAAGCACGCGGTCGGTGCATCAGGTGGGTGGATGTATGTCCCCGTGGGAAGAAAAAGTCAGCTGAAAAAAGTCGTCAGTTTGTCACAGGAGTTATTTAAGCCCCATATTTTTATTGCTTGATGTAAGCAGACACATTTAATCGGTGCTCCGATTATCTGTACGTTTTCTCATTGAGTAAGCAAAGTTTACGTTTGTTAGCTAGCTAATACATTTGTATCGAGAAAAATGGCTTTAACAGTTAGCTGACTTCTTTTGCATAACCTTAAGTTAGCTGGCTTATCAGCTGATATATCTTTGATATTTTCACTTCTTTACCTTTCTTGTAGGAGGAGATGGCGAAAGGCAAAACGAAGATCAACAGCAGTGGTACATAATTATAAGATTAATTATGGTTTAAAATAAGTTGATTTTGAAAAAAGTTACGAATTTGATTTCAGTCCATTTAAAGGAGTGTGTTGTGCTGTGTCCTGTGACTCCTGTCTTGTGCCAGAGAGTGATTACCAGTAATTAAACTGTTGTAAATGACTTGTTGGCCAATAATCTACCAAACATATCTCAACATATCTCTGATGAATGATAAAAAAGTCATTTTTATCCAGAAAGAACATTTCTGCCACAAAGTAGATATTGCAATCAGTTTTTGGCAAAGTGACTTTTATATATCCTTTATTTATAGACAAAACTCTCATTGACATAAATTTTTTTTCAAGAGATTTCTGGCTAAGAGGGAAGCAGGAAATATAACATCATCTATAAAGATATTTTATGTGGAGTAAAAGGACTGGATCGATTATTACTGATTAGGTACCATTTCTTTGTATAACTATTTTGTAACTCCTGTTACAGAAGGCTAACACAAGATAAATAGTAATAAAGGAAAAACATTTTGGAATAATCCTACTAATAATACATAAATACATACAAGGTATTATGTAGTAATTTTACTTGTTTGGCCTACTTGAGATTAAACTTGCTGTATGTGACTCAGGAACTAAAAAGAGTTTGACTCTCCTCTTTGACATAGCACCAACTAAATGTTAATGATGATTATATGTAGTGATTCTTCTCCACAGTATTTGATTTAATTGAACGGATTGCTTTGTTTTAAGAAGACTTAGCTCCACCCCAGGCTCGGTCACTCAGGTCTAGAAAGAGGGAATGTCCAACTGATGACATTTCTCTAACCGATGATGTTCAGGCTCCGCATCAACAGGTACTTTAGGTGATTGAAACAGAACCTACATTCACATATCATTAAGACAAGCTGCTTGATTCTCTTTGTCTTTTCTTTAACTTCAGGAGGCTGAAGAGTATAACACAGTAGTAGTTTCCACACCACCACAGTGTCCTCAGTCTCCTGCTCAGGAATGTGCTAAGACTACAAATCAGCAGGAAGCAGATCCAGCCTGTGCCACAAAACAGGTAAAAGATGCAGGCTGCTTTACAAATGTGGAACTTAAAGAGCAAGACGCCAACAATCCCCAAAATGATTCTCAGCTGGGGGTCCTTCAAGTACTTACTGAAAATGACACCAAGAAGAGTGGAACAAATGAGGAGGAAATGGATTTAGATGAATGTAACAGATCATTGTATGACACACGCACAGATCAGCTCCAGGTCTTCTCGCCTATCACCAAAGAACATGTCCAGTCCTGCCCAGTTGCTTTGAATGGACAGGAGAACTCTGATGTGGAGAGCAATCAACACACTGGCCCAGAAGAACCTATCAACGTGTGCTTGGGTGATGTCACAAAGGGGTCGGCAGCAGGACTGCCAGCCAAGAAAAAGCGAAGGATGGGCATGTGTGGCCTGACAGAGAAGGAGCGGAGTCATTTTTTAATGACACAAAAGCGTGAAAATGGGCAAAACAGAGAGGATAAAGTGGAGAAACCTATTTGTGAAAACACAGCTGAACCTGTGACTCTGGAAGACAACACATCTTCACTCCTGCGACCATCCTCACCTCCATCCATCCCAGCAGATGGGCAGAACGTGGAGCTGAGTGAGGAAGAGCTAAAGCTTCAGCCTAGTCACTGTAAAGGAGATGAAAGGTAAGTGTAATATTACATTTCTTACATTTTTAGAGTTTTACACTGTTTTAGCAACCAGCAGTGTTGGAAAGGAACATTAACACATCTACTGTTACATTAGTTATATTTTACCTAAAAGAAGTTTCACGTAACAGTTTTGCTCGCGAGTCAAGATGTCAAATAACCGCTTCAGAGGAGGTTTATAAAAATTCAAATTACTTTTTTAAACTGACTTGTATATGTAAAATACAAGAGATAATAATTTGTCATTTCTTTCTTTGAGAACACACAGAGCAGAAAGTGAAGCCTGTGCTGCTGTCAGTCCTTCAGATGGCTCCACCGCTGGTTTCGATTCCGGCTGCTCAGAGGGAAAAGGTGTGAGCGTGATATAGTTACTGATTCAGAGCAAGCCGGTGACTTAGATCACCTTGCAGAAAAAGAAGCAGGGGAGGATTTGGGCAGCCAAAAACTCCAAGAACTCAAAGTTTGTACCAATGAAATTATGGCTGAAGTACCTAAAAATCAAGAGGAAGCTGGCTCAGCAGAAGCAAACTGCAGCTCTGCCATGTCTTTCTGCACAAGTCAAGACGAGAAGAGTGATGGCCAGGCTCCCCTTCTGCAGGCAGACAGTGTTACTGGAATAAGAGATGAGAAGGAGGAAGGGATGAACGGGAATGTGTTCAGTGGTGATGGAGCTGATGGAGCCTCCTGTTCACACACCCAAATGGGAGGATTAAAATGTTGCTCTGTGGAACTCTGTGAGACTGCAGCAACACCCAGTGTCTCAGACAGGAAAGACAGTGTAAGTAGTGGCACTAAAACCTAAATAGAAGGGAAGGAACAGATTGTTATGCAACAGAGTATTATTTTGAGAATAATGTCAAAATGTGGCGATTACAGTTGTTGTTTTAAGTCAAACAACTTCCACAGCTCGCATAAGCTCTACAAAATGCCCTGTGTAGATGAGTTAGGCCATTGTTTCTTGTGATATAAGATACCCCTCTTTACTGCATGAGAGCATAACAATCAATATCCTTGCATCTGTCCATTGCCAGCTATTTTCAAGTATGATTTCACTAACTTATCAGCACAAATCATTTTGTAGAGGTTGTAGCAGCCGTGGCACGTCTATGACCTGAAACAACAATTTTAATCTCCACATTTCAACTTTATTATTCTTCACTTTTAAGGATTAAAGGACTAAATTCTTCTTCTTATTTTTCCCTTTTGTCTCCCCTAATGATTCATTAATGTAGTTTATAATGTCATCACAGTCTTTCACACTTATGCACCACCATTAAAAGCACTGGGCATTAGTGCTGAAACTCTTAATCAGTTATTGATTAAACTGTCTGTAAAATTATAAATAATTTATTTTAAAATAACAAGAACAAATGTTTCAATCTTGTGTGTTTCAAGTAGATTTATCTGTGTTGATTTACAGTCTGTTTTCCTTATGTTCTCTTTACTTGTGATGTTAATTTGATATTTAATATTTAAAAACCTAAACTATGAAATTAATTAACTGAAAATAACCCCAACATAAAATAGCTATTTAATTCTTATCATGTGGAAAGAGTATTTATTGTTTTTTTGTATTATTAAATGCAGCGTGATCCTGATGAACCTGCTGCTGGTCCTTCAGCTGTTCACGCTGATCGCTCGCAGACACTCTCACTCACTGCTGACTCGTTTGGATCTGGGTGCTTAGATTATGTGTCGGACTCCCAGCTGAACACCATCGTTCTAATGTAAGAAATAAGCTAGGAAATACCAGTACATCCGCTGATACACAAAAGACTGCACACACGAACAGTCGGATGCTTCAGATGTACAAGTTTCTGTATGTGTATCTTTCAACTCTACTGTGGCTAATTTCACTCAATATTCAAGAAACTATTTTAAAAGATAGTCTCAAATACAAAAAAGGACATTTTTAAGAGACAATGCTGTCTTAAAGTTAAAAATGTATTTTGGTCATCTTATGAAATTAAGAGACACGCTTTAACACCTCTATTTTTAAATTATTCCGATGTTTGTGTTTCTATAGTGAGGATGAGGCGATGCAGAAAGAGGAAGACCCTGATTCCTCAGACTGTGATGAAGATGGTACAGACCTAATCTGCGGACTTATCAGAGAACTCTCCTCTCTAAAGTTAGTACATGCCATTCTTCTTTCAACTACCAGCGTCTTAGCATCTCTTCCTATAGGTAAACTTTTGACTTTCACTACCATTAGTCAGTTTAATTGTTTTTATACTCGCCTCCCTGCTGTGATTGGTTGGGGGTAAAGCATGTGTGGTCAACTCTGCCAGCTGTAGATCTCGTCTGGTCAAAGATGAGCAAGAGAAAGTATGTAGATGTGAGAGAGACCGACATTTAAGTAGCAAATTTGCTTGAATAATCCTGCAGCACCTTTAAAGTCCATGACATTTATCTGTTATTACACACCTCTCCTATTCTTTAAACCAGTCACTTAAAAGGCAGTTCTTGCTCTAATTTCTAACTCCAAAATTTCACTAGAGCAACTTTGTAGGTTGCACATGTCCAAAAAAAAAAGAAAAAAGAATGTTTTATCTCCCTTTCTCTTCCAAGCAAGGCAGTTTTCTTCTGATTGGGTGCCCACACAAAAAAAGCCACAGTTGTGTGCCTGAGATGACCAAAGTAGGGCCATCTACTCTCACTGACATTATACAGAGCCAAGATCAGAAAAATAGTAAACCCCATGAATTCCTCAACCTGTTGTGCATCGTCAACATGCACAGCAGGTTGAGGATGGTAAAACAGAATCGCTGACAAAATTAAATATAATAGTGGCTTTTCTCAGCTTCTCAATAGATGCACCTATGGTATAAATTTGAAAATCGTAGGTGATTTGCAGAGAAGTTGACCGCTGACCTTAAGGTCAAAGTCATTTGGATTTGAACTTGTCTTGTCTACTAGATGCTTCTCTGGGATTTATCTTAAAGTCCTACATCACCTCATTCTTGAGTTCACAAGCTTGGGTGTCCATGACGCTTGTAGCCCACCCAGCAGGTTGACGGATATAGAGTTAAATTGTCATGAATGAAAAATAATAAATGTCCTCCATCTTTCTTCTAGTCGGAGAGTCATGGCCGCTCATCGAGAGCTGGAGAGCCTGCGCCGTAGCAGTAAAAGTTTGAGGAGCTCAACTCGTTAAGAGTTGTTTCAGGTTTCTTCAGTCCTTATTTTACTGCTGCCCCAGTGGTTCACTGGTAAAGAACACATGTTTTAAAGTGTTTACTGTTCTGGTGTTAACTGCAGCTCAGTTTT
>NW_027051972.1:0-34825 GCF_036321145.2 Pelmatolapia mariae
TTTCATTAAAAGTGTTCATTTCGTTACTTGTGAAAGTTATATTTGAGAATTAAAACTTCAAATAAGAGATAAAAGCAAATAAGTCCAGTGTGTTAAACTGATTTCTTCCAAATGTGACAGTCAAACAAAAAGAGGACGATGAGTTTGCTCAGCAGGGAGAACATTGTACGAGATATGTTGAGACATTATGTCAATATTAATTCAGTTTTTAATTATGAAGGGAAGTTGAAAGGTTGCCAGTCTGGATGTATTCATTTACTGTCAAATTACTGTCTGCTGTCAGTACCTGTACCTGTACCTAAATCTTTTTAGAAATTTACCTTTTCACAGTTGTATTATTGAGGCACAAGAAAATCTGTAAGCTCATTTTCATTCACGTGTGTTGACATCAGGCCTTCAGACATTGGGGAGAGGCTCAGAGAAGAGCCACTACTCCTCCTCGCCTAAAGGAGCCAGTTGAGGTGTTTTGGGCATGTCCCACCAGGAGGAGGGCAGACCCGGTGTGGGATTAAATAAAGTCTGTTATGTCTTGATGAAAGCAAGTTTAAATTTGTTCTTCATCACAAGCAGTTTCTCTTTGTTTCTGGTGTTTTGCTAAGCACAGAATGTTTTTCGTACCTTTTCTACAAGACAGGTTTTCTTTTGTGTGTGTTGTGTTAGTAATGGAAGTGTTTTTAAAGTGACTGTCATCTAAATAATGTGTTGTTCTCTCTGTGTCCCTGTCGCCCAGAGGTAAATTCCACAGGAGAGCATGACGGTGAAGGTTGAAGGCCACCCCCACCATATACACTCCAACTTACAGCTGAATTCTGCAGCTCTCCACCTTCAAAAACATATCTGTGCAGTGTTAAGGTTCAAATATTGGAGATGGATACAAGAGGAAAACCAAAATAACAACACTGGTCTGGCTGGGTGAAGTCAAACGATGATTTTAATGAACACACATGTGGGAGATCCACACTGTACGCAGACAGCATCGGATCTCGAAATGGTGGAGCATTGCTCAAACTCTTATAGCCTCTAGTGGCCCCCACCTAGTCATAAAAGGCTAAACATTCACATTCTTTCTCTCACACGGCGCCTAAGTTATGACCTCGGCTCCCTGTTTATCTGCTTCCAACAAGGTGGTGGGGGTAAAACTCCTGTGGAATGTGGTCTGTCTCCTCTGCTATCAGAACAGAAAGGCCCTGACTCTCTGCACACAATATTCTCTTCTTAACTCAGCAGTATAGTGCATCACAAAACAATATCATCCATTCACAATAAATCAGCAGTCTAATGTAATCTAAATCAGTTTAACAAATGTAATAGTTATCACCTTCTTCTAATTCTGGAGAATAACGCAAACTAAAACTACATAATAGTTTCACAATCTTTAATTAGGGGTATAACATGGCATAAGATAATATAATAATCTCACAATTCCTCCTTTTGATCTCTTTTTCAAAGAGATCACCTACATCTTGCCATTCAACATTACGAGGTCCATTTCTTCTTGCCCTTGAGGCCCTCTGTCCCCCTTTAACGGGTCGACCATATGTGGGATGACCTCTGTGTTTGCGCAGTTCAGATGCAAGACAAACTAGATTTACAACAACAACAGTAGTTACAGATGACACTCCCATCACTCTCCAGTTCTCCCACCCCCATTTTGGTGCCACCTTATACCTTTCAAATGTACTTAGACTAGAACCTCTGTCTAAGGAGCTTTTAACCTTTATTTTATTGCTGCAGCTACCAGTGTCTTCCAGTTGGGTGATTCGCTGCTTCTCTTCTTTCTTCAACCTCAGGGGTTAGACCACCCTTTAGTCGTTGCACAGATCAGGGGATTATTCTGCCCCGATTTTCAAACAACGATCTGTGTATTCTGGGGTCACCGCCGTGTCCCCCCTTTTTACCAAGAGCCTCTCGAACCTTGTTGGTCTGGTGTTCCTGACTTTTACCAACCCCTTCATGGTTATTGTTGTGCTTCTGGAATCCATCCTCTTAAGGTGACTACCAGGAGCCCAAACTGCATGACCCTTGACCCCAGTTGCTGTCTTGGCAGTCTCCGTGTCTGTCTCTGCTGGAAGGATTCTCATATCTCTGTGACCTCGTCTAGTGTCTGTTCCTTTCTCTGTGAAAACCAAAACACCTCTCTGCCTAGCCTTGATAATCTAATGTTATTATCCATTGTTCTTCCAGTGATTCAAATTTGGTTTAGAATATCATGTTCAGGACTCTCTGACCCAGGGACTTATTCTAATCATAATCTATGTGTGTGTAAGCATGTTTGCATCCTCTGCACTCAAAGCCAATACCTACAATTTATCAGTCCGGACAGTCACGCCGAACGAAGCTTATGACCTTCAAAAGACTGAGTGTCAACTCATTATGAGCACATTTGCAATGTGTGTATGAACATGATCATAACCGCTTAGTTTAGTAAAAGAAATCAAAAACAAATTAACCATTTTTAATTCTAACACATTATAAGCTTAAGTTTTATCATCCCTAAATTATTAAACACACAAATAAACTCATAAAAATGTTCATAAAACCATTGTTTGATGTTAAAACTCAACTTCTCAACTTCCCCCTTTTTGACACACTCCCATGTGTCAATTCACCGGAGCTAGAAAATTAAAAAGGTTAGCGACATCATATCTCAGGAAGCATCAGAAATTCTTCTCTCGAGTACCGTTGCTCCAGCCTTGTCATCCTGATTCATCACTGAGTCCAACCGTCACTGGCATTTGATAGTGTGGCACTGCATATTATTCCCTTGATGTCACTATTTTCAATCTGTTAATTAGAGTGCTTAAACATGAAGTACATCCACAACGAGTCAATATAGCTGTGAATGTGGCTAATTATCAATCTATTACCAATCAATAACAAAATGATAGCTTTTATTTTATGCATGCTTTAGTCAACCACTCACCCTGAGGATCTTCAATCCCAGAAAATTCCTTCTCCTCCTTTAATAAAGTCTGTCATCCTTCCATGCCCTGGTAACTGGCCCATCCAGAGCTGTATCATTTTGAAATATACATACAACAAGCCAAACCACACCTTGGTCACACCAACCCTTTTCCACCCTGAGGATGTCCAACGCCATCCCAGTCTGGACTGTCAAAGGTGACTTTAACGCTAACTGTTCCGACAGTCCTGTTTATTACGTTACCAGGTCAGATTAGCCAATGTCTGCACCAGAGATGGGCAGACATTGGCCATTACATCGCTACGATGTAATGGGAAATTCACAGAGAAACTCGCGGATTCTTCAACTGACCGCCGCGGCACACCTGCAGCAGGGTAAACCTCCACCTAACCCACTCCTGCTTTATAGGTGAAAACAGAGCAACAGGACCCCTAGTCTTTGATTTTATTTATTTTCTGCCGTGTTTTATTTTCATCTATTTGAAAGAGTGAGTATAAACACAAAAAATATTTTATTTTATATGCTGGAATGTGCAGAAAATAGGTTTAAATGTTAAACAAATTTCTTCCAGTCAGAGAATGTTGCATATAATTAAGTTTTTGCTTGATGCATAATGTTAAAAGATTTAAAGTTTAAAGTTTTAAAAAGAGACGTTTCCATTTGATTACATTTTGTATGATGGATTATGCAGAAAAAGTAGAATTGGGCTGAAAGATCTATCGCTTTATCACCTATTCAGGTTGTAAATCGTGTTTTTAAAAAGTAACTAAGTAACTAAGTAATTAATTACTTTTGAAAATAAGTAATCAGTAAAGTAACGGGATTACTTTTTGGGGGAAGTAATCAGTAATTAGTAACTGATTACTTTTTTTAAGTAACTTGACCAACACTGGTCTGCACACTAGTATAAACATTATCAACATGGTCAAAATTTTATTGTGTGTTATTTCACAATATTATAGATTCCAACGTTCCATCCTTATGTGGTTTGCCAAATTATGTTTATCCAGAACTCCGTTCTGTCTCTAAGTTTTGGAAAATTTTATGCTTGTCAAAATTTGAAGAATACATAAGTAAAAGTTATGGTGTTATCACCCCCATCAGGGCTTACCTTTCCCACTTTTGGTGATACTCCTCCCTTGAATATTCACAATTACCCTCCTTTGGTGGCGAAAAACTGTTGGTGTGGTCAAGTGGGTGCTATAGGAAACAAAAGCTCAGGACAGAACAGTTATCAGTCATGTGCTTCATACAAAATTTGCATATTTTATGATTTCATATTGATCCTCTGAGTGTAATGGTACATTTTAATTTGAATTCATCAAAACTAAACACAATAGGTTTTTTCTTTCTTTACTTTGCTCTTGTTCTTTTGCAGTACCACATCCTAACACATGTTCCTGTCGGTTGTATTCTACTTTTAATAATTTACTATTTAACGGGTCCAGCTGCTGCAGCATTTGGTCAGGGTCACGCCGAAGATGGTAGAGGGGAGAGCAGGAGTCCACGTCAGCTTCGGCTTTCAGGGCTGGCAAAGCAGCTTGTAATTAAACATAAAGAGAAAAAACAAAAACATATATGAACAGGAAAATGATGTTGTTTTGGCTGTTATTCAGAGAGGGGAGAAACACCGGGCCAGGCCCTGTGTCAGCCTTTTCTCCCCCTTTTTTGTTTTTTCTCACCATATAATCAACTCATAACCCCCCAAGTTGACAGGACAACACAGGTTCATGTTAAAATTCTTAAGATCATGTTTAAAAGCGCAAAAAGGAATTTTCCTTCCTTCAGCAATCACATGTTATTCAATCAGCAGAAACCCTCTCACAATTTTACTCTTTTAACCACTAGATTTGTTGTTTCATCACTGGTTGGTCATACCAGTCTCTTTCTTTTTGAAGTTAAGTTGTTGTCCTGCAACCCAGATAGTTTATGTGTCAGTAATAGATAAAATTTATCATTTAACAACAGGTATATGTTACTTTTTGCTGCTTTAACCTTGCTGGAAAATCTGCATGTGTTCATGAGTGTAAGCTGTTTTTCATTGTGTGTGTGTGTGCGTTTGTAGGCAGTTCAATTTTAACTTTTTCTCAAACAAGGTGTTTCCTTGACAGGTGCCTTCCTTTCACATTTTTCTGGTTGTGTGTGTGTTTTTATTTTGTGTCTTTGCAATGTTTCAGACTCCTTCACAATTCTCCACCTTAAGCAGTCAGTGTACTTTCCCAAGATTGCTAACCCAAATTTTTATTTCCCACCTTAAATAACAGCATTCCTTGTCCTCAGCCATGAGCTAGAGCTTGCTTGTGAGATTCACGGAACCATGGTGCCATCAACAATTCAGCCAGAAACTTGCCTGACCATTTCCAGTGATATTAACTTATAACTTTATTCCGACCGCTGCATGTGGAAAATTACTCCAGGTCTGCTTGCACCTACAAAACCAAAACTGAGACATTTTCATTATTATCATCAGTATTTCACCGACCCGTTTCTCTCTCTCCGGTCAGAAATACCAATTTATATCATGTATATAAGTGTTCATGTTCATGTTGAGTGTAGGCTGCTACTTTATTGCGTATGTATTTTATAATCAGGTTTAATTCATGCATCTTTTCACTGAGCTGTGGATTCACATTGTCTCACTTCTGATTCTTTCCAAAAATAATTAAACATGTAACAATTTGTGCATGTGTGTTTTCTATTCATTAATGTAATTGTTAGTTAGTTTCTCTCTTTATTTTACCTTCTTTTGTTTACCTCTTTGTTGTCATGTGGTGGACATCTCTAAACCATCATAAGTTCAGCCTTCAATTTCAATCCAATTATATCCTGTACATTCGCACCCTAACTCGTCCGAGCTTGACCTCTGACTGGTCCCTGTCCCTTTTCTTCTCACAGTGTCCTGTGTGGCCTTGAAATCTCCAACAAATACAGTCACCAATTCAGCGGTTTCTTCTTCTCTGTTTCTTCTCTCTTCATCTTTGCAGTCTTTTCCTTGAAGCTTAGCTCCCAGCATGGCAAAATAACATCCAGTGGCTTCAAACAGTCTTGTCACGTGCCAGGTTTCCAGCCTGTAGTTCAAAGCTCATGTTCCATCAGTGATATTCATACATGCTGCTGCTTGACCCTTCAGTGTTATATGTCAGTTGCATTGTCTTTTGCCTGCTGTTAACTCTTCAAGTCCACGATGTTCTGTCGGTCTTCATCAGGAAATTAATTGTCCTTTAAGCTTCTTCTCAGGGTGGGGACAAAGTGAGAGGTCAAGCTTTAAACTTTTAAGCCAAAGCCTGGCCTGTTTGTTGTCCCAATTATGTTAACTCTCCTTTTGCCACTGTACTCAAGTTTCCATGTTGAGAGAAATCCACCTGTATTAACACACTGAAACATACAATTAGTATCTCTTTTCTTAAAAGATCCATTGGCTTCATCTGCGTAGATTTTACTCTCTCTCTCTGGGGGCATACTTCACAGTCAGGCAGTTGCCTTTTATGGGCATGCAGAGTTCCTGTCACACACACACAGCTACTCACACCCAGCAGCTGCAAAGCCGTCTTCCCGTTAGCTATCCGCACATTCAGCCACAATCATTCGCTCCTCAATATGAATGTATAAAACCAGTATTACCCCTAGAAACACATACACCCTCAAGAAAATTCATTGTATTTAATCCTTTATTCATACTCACTTTGACAAATGCAATTCATGTGAAGAAAATCCCCTATATGTCAAATTTCAATTCGGCACGACCCCCGAAATAAGCATGCCTTTTTCTACATAAAATGAAATTGCTACACCACATCTAGTGGTGAACTTCATCCTTAATCACACCATATATTATGATAAAACCAAAAAGTAAAGTAAATTAAATGTAACTGCTTATATTGTTGAACTGAAAGAAGAACCACTTAAAAATCTTATAAAATCATGCTTCACACCACAAAAATGAAACAAATCATTTTATGATTTTATCAGTTTCACATAAAATTTTCCTTAAAGTCTGTCTGTAAATACAAATCAATTTCAACTTTTCACCAGACTGATGTTAAACTGCCCCTAACAAGTCCACTTTATTGCGTGCTCATAGATTTTCTTTTATCAGAGTTATTCACCAAATGTACTTTGTTTAAGCTTATTGATCTGTCACGCTTATTAGTGGCTCATGACTGCTTAGAGCGTATGTCTTAACTTGACCACAGAGGCAGAGCATCATTCAACCCTCCAGAATGACAAACTCTACTTTCTCTGTATCAAGACAGCTCATACTCTAAATACACCATACATTATACTAAAGCCAAACGGTAACTGGATTTATCAAAAATATCTATCTATGTGATTTCAGATTGAAAGAAAAAGAAGTCAAACTCTTATAGCATCATGTATACGTTGCTTGAATCAAAAGTATTTACAAACTCTAAAACATCCAGCTTTGCCTCATAAGAGAGATATGCCAACCGCAGCCATTAATCATATACTCACCACAATAAATCAAAACTCATTTATACTATAACGGTGAGCAAAACCAGCATATTATTTACAGATTTTTAACAATATTTGCAAATCATGATAATAAAACTCAATAACACCCCAAACAAACATTGAACGTCCTCTGTACGCTTCGCAGCAGCCACCTCATTTGCATGTTCACACACTGTCTAAAAATAGCTTGCAGCGCTGTAGCGCACTGTCAGCATGACATACTGACTACACACAGAGATCTTCTTACATTACTTTACATTGACGTCTTATAATTACAACTGCACAGCTTTTAGGCCTTTTAACACCTACATAATTTCGACAAATTTATGATAACCGCCCAGCGGATAAACCCCAGGTTTTTTACGATCAATTACACCAGTCTCGGTCCCGGACAGTGGCCTGATTTCTAGTGCCCTAACACAATTTAAAAGCATCAACCAACCCAAACTTTGCCTGAAGCTCTATTTTTGGCCTTCCACAGCCAAGGCTTCCCCGAAGTTTTAAGTTAAGGTTACACGCCCGAAACCCGGTTTCTGTTGACCAAAAAAGCGCAGATACGTTCCAAACGGTAAAGTGGTCCAATCACTAGCTATTCTGGGATGCCCTGTACCCCACGGTCAAGCCAAACCGAGCTAACCCTATTCGCCGATTGGTCAACGCCGCGCGTCCGCGACGAGGAGGGACCACCACATCTGGGCTATGCGCTTCTAAGCAGCCCAGCTGCCATTCTAAAAAATTTATAATACTTTGAAACAACAGCCAACACTCCAAAGCAAGTGTATGACTGACGCAGGTCCAACCTGTCTGACCAATGGGGACTTTAACCCACAAAATGACCCAATTCCCTATCACTCTAAATTCACTTAGCAGTCCAACTGCTTTCTCTTTACTCAGTACTGTCACTTTGTCACTTTCAACTTTTCATTATCATTACTTCAACTTCAGTTGTCATGAGATTTTCACCAAAATCAAAACAGACACCCACCAGTAACTTCAGTGAGTAGACTTTTAATTTTGTTACTGTCCAATTTGGCACACTTTGGAAATTATTCAACAGGTAGCGCCTCACCTTTTAGACGTGCCGGCGTGCCCACTCACTTCAGATCACTGGCTCGCGCCTGTCCGTCTGAACACATCGGACCGTCCAAGCCTCCAACTTCCACCCCAATACCACAGGACAAGCCCCCAAATGTTAAGGTTCAAATATTGGAGATGGATACAAGAGGAAAACCAAAATAACAACACTGGTCCGGCCGGGTGAAGTCAAACTATGATTTTAATGAACACACGTGTGGGAGATCCACACTGTACGCAGACAGCATCGGATCTCGAAATGGTGGAGCATTGCTCAAACTCTTATAGCCTCTAGTGGCCCATTCACAATAAATCAGGAGTCTAATGTAATCCAAATCAGTTTAACAAATGTAATAGTTATCACCTTCTTCTAATTCTGGAGAATAACGCAAACTAAAACTACATAATAGTTTCACAATCTTTAATTAGGGGTATAACATGGCATAAGATAATATAATAATCTCACAGCAGTAGCACTAACACTGTGATTAACCTGCTTATTATTAACTTTGTAAACTCTTTTTATCTGTGAACACATGCAATAATACATCACACCTGACAGTAACCACTGAACATGTTCCACCATCTCCCAAAATAAACATATACTAGGCTGTATTTACAGTATAGAAACAAAACGAGTGAGAACTAGATTGTTTAGAAATCCTGTTGGTCACTCAGAAAACCTTCACTAAACTTTTTGGAATACAAGAGGTGTGGCCTGGAGTTACATTTTACATTTAAAACAAAGCATATACAGTAAGGCGGGCCATCTTGTTACACTACATACATGTGGAACAGCAACTCCCATTTAAACTGTGGCAAAGTTCACATTTGTCTCTCTGTAAAAACATGTTTTTAAAATTCAAGATCATCAGACTAAAACATCTTTCATGACCTTATTTATTCATTGTGCTTCAGCAACTCACACGACTGACCTGCTTTATAGAGAAAAAGTAGAGACAGGAGCAGAGATGGACAGTGAAGCATTACTGTAATCTGATTACTTTTTTCAAGTAATGAGTAAAGTAAGGGATTACTATTGCCAAAAAGTAATTAGATTGCTGTTGCTTTCCCATAAGCACGCTAAGTTACTGCATTACTAAACCGCCATTCTTTTTGTGAGAGTGTCTCAGGACAATGACATAAGCACGTGCGACATTCTTTTGTTTTCATTGGTGAAATAAAAAAAGCAAATATATAAAAGGAATGAAAAAAGTTTCCAAATAGCAGAATTAAAGCTGTTCATACTGAATGAACCTCTACAAGCAGATCAACAAAGATCAAAATTGATCAAAAGAAAGGAGGAAAAATATTTATTTTGGTGAAAGTGCATTGTAGCAGTGTTAAAGTAGGGAATGGGCACATTATAAGAAGTTTATTGGCATTACTACTTTTTAATATATATATAATCATGAAAAAGAAAATGACAAAAAATACTGTTCAGTTTTTTTTCATCTACGTAAGAATGCTTTTAAGTAAAAAAGAGAAATACACTAAAGAATTCAACTGTAATTGTGTTAAACGTTTACAGCTCATCGCTGTGTGTCCATCGCTGCTTGCTTCAACTCTCAGGTAGATGGTACTGATATGATCAACAATGCTTTCCCTGCCATTTGTTGCTCTCTGGACAATGTAACACTGAAATGTTCCAGTGTCATCACTCGTCACATCCTTCAGAATCAAAGACACGTCTCCGTCCTTCATCCGTCTGTCCTGCAGATCCACCCGGTTCACAAACGATGGAAGCTGGTTCACTGAAATAAACTGCTGACCCCGGTACATGAGAACATGTCCTTCCTGCATGTCAAGTCTGAACCACTCCACAGCTCTGATGGGAACGCTGATATGTGGAGTTCGACATGGCAGAGTGACGTTCTGTCCAGGCTCAGCTTTGATGATTTTCCCGTCTGAAAAAGGAGAAAAGTGTTCGTACACAGTGAGGAGCAAACAGAGAGAGAGCTGATCTAAAGAAACCTAATTCCATCTTTTTGTGTGTGTTAAATCTCTGCTGGTCTGCATCGGCTGACCAACAGATGGTGATAGCTGTGGTTGCAAAGAGTCTTTGATCTTATAAAAGTCTGTGAGAAAAATGACTTTTCAAGTTAATCACTTCAAAGTCCTTCCTGCTGAGCTCATGATTTTCATTTTGGCTCACTAGTGAAATACATTTGATTTGCTTTTCTAAGAATTTCCCAGTTGAATTTTGAATTAAACGTTCTCTACTGTTCCTCTGAGATCTGTTTGTAAAAGTAGGTTAGTGCTTTGACTATGAAATGTATTTGTGTTTTGCAGTGTTTAGACTCAGAAATTGACATAATTCCAACTTGAAAAATAATATTTTATGACCTGATTGTTTCCATTCCCGTGTTCTGATGTCTGAGCTCAGATGTAACCATTTGCATTAACTAGGATCATTGAGCTGGCTTTCCCCAATCATGAATATTTTAATACAATTTTATTTTGTACTTTTTTATTATTAATAATAACACTAATAATAAAACATAACATTTATTTTTTTGTAGAAAAAAAATAAAACCTTCTTTGTTAGAGTTTGGTGATCCTTGTTTATATATGAATCAATAAATTAGTCTCCCATTCCAGCCCCCACTTACCAGAAATTGTGTCATTGCCTCAGCGCATCTTTGCACAGCAAGGTTAAATATTAAAGTTCTTTGTGTACAGTCATTTAGTCAACCTATGAAAAAACAGCTAACTCATTCAAAGATTTCACTTTTATTTTAACAAACATCAAGTTGATTTTCATAGAAATGTTTAATGGAACAAATAAATAAAAGGTAAATGGACTGGTTTTCATGCAACAGGAAGCATCAGACAGTAAACTCGACGTAGGTCAGACGCAGAGTTTGAATGTACACTCCTTTTCAAACATATCTCAGGATTAGCAAAATCCGAGTTTTTACTGAATCTACTTTCTACAGCAGAGGCTCATAAAGAGTTAAAGAGACAGTGGCATGTACTCAAAGACAGAATCAAACATCAGACAGAAAACTCATGAACATGTAACATGAGTTATACTCCAAACATGGCTCTCAGTGTGAGTTTGTGAATCCGGTTGGATTTAAACCAAGTTCAGTCTCACCTGTAGAGGCAAACAGGAGGCAGACAGAGAGTAAAATCCAGCAGAGAGACGCAGATGTCCCAGCAGGCATTTCATCCACTTTTGCTCACCCACAGCTAAAAAAAAAAGAAAAGAAAAACTTTTCTCAATTTCCAAACGGTGATGTTTTTGTGTTTTCCCAAGAAGAACAGACTAACCGTGTTTTTAACCCTGAATAGGTCAAACACTAGTTAGTTGAGTTGCTTGCTGTTAGAGAGCAGATTGACCTGTTTTTAGGTATTTGCAGTGTTTGAGAACACATGTGCCCTACAGTGCTTTCATTAAAAGTGTTAATTTTGTTAGTTATGAAAGTTATATTTGCGTATTTAAACTTCAAATAAGAGATAAAAGCAAATAAGTCCAGTTTGTTAAACTGATTTCTTCCAAATGTGACAGTCAAACAAAAAGAGGACGATGAGTTTGCTCAGCAGGGAGAATGTTACATGAGATATGTTGAGACATTATTTCAATATTAATTCAGTTTTTAATTATGAAGGGAAGTTGAAAGGTTGCCAGTCTGGATGTATTCATTTACTGTCAAATTGCTGTCTGCTGTCAGTACCTGTACCTGTACCTAAATCTTATTAGTAATTTACCTTTTCACAGTTGTATTATTGAGGCACAAGAAAATCTGTAAGCTCATTTTCATTCACGTGTGTTGACATCAGGCCTTCAGACATTGGGGAGAGGTTCAGAGGAGAGCCACTATTCCTCCTCGCCTAAAGGAGCCAGTCAAGGTGTTCTGGGCATGTCCCACCAGGAGGAGGGCAGACCCGGTGTGGGATTAAATAAAGTCTGTTATGTCTTAATGAAAGCAAGTTTAAATTTGTTCTTCATCACAAGCAGTTTCTCTTCGTTTCTGGTGTTTTGCTAAGCACAGAATGTTTTTCGTACCTTTTCTGCAAGACAGGTTTTCTTTTGTGTGTGTTGTGTTAGTAATGGAAGTGTTTTTAAAGTGACTGTCATCTAAAGGATGTGTTGTTCTCTCTGTGTCCCTCTCGCCCACAGGTAAATTCCACAGGAGAGCATGACGGTGAAGGTTGAAGGCCACCCCCACCATATACACTCCAACTTACAGCTGAATTCTGCAGCTCTCCAACTTCAAAAACATATCTGTGCAGCAGCATTAACACTGTGATTAACCTGCTTATTATTAACTTTGCAAACTCTTTTTTATCTCTGAACACATGCAATAATGCATCACATCTGACAGTAACCACTAAACATGTTCCACTATCTCCCAAAATAAACATATACCAGGCTGTATTTACAGTGTAGAAACAAAACGAGTGAGAACTAGATTGTTTAGAAATCCTGTTAGTCACTCAGAAAACCTTCACTAAACTTTTTGGAATACAAGAGGTGTGGCCTGGAGTTACATTTTACATTTAAAACAAAGCATATACAGTAAGGCGGGCCATCTTGTTACACTACATACATGTGGAACAGCAACTCCCATTTAAACTGTGGCAAAGTTCACATTTGTGTATCTGTCAAAATGTATTTTAAAAAATCAAGATCATCAGACTAAAACATCTTTCATGACCTTATTTATTCATTGTGCTTCAGTAACTCACACGACTGACCTGCTTTATAGAGAAAAAGTAGAGACAGGAGCAGAGATGGACAGTGAAGCATTACTGTAATCTGATTACTTTTTTCAAGTAATGAGTAAAGTAAGGGATTACTATTGCCAAAAAGTAATTAGATTGCTGTTGCTTTCCCATAAGCACGCTAAGTTACTGCATTACTAAACCGCCATTCTTTTTGTGAGAGTGTCCCTGTCGCCCAGAGGTAAATTCCACATGATGCTTTAAGGCCACCCCCACCATGTACGCTCCATCTTACAGCTGAATTCTGCAGCTCTCCAGCTTCAAAACCAAGATTGTTTAGAAATCCTGTTAGTTGATCGGAAAACCTTCACTAAGCTTTGGGATACAAGAGGTGTGGCCTGGAGTTATATTTGCATGAAAAAAGCATATACAGTAAGGCGGGCCATCTTGTTACACTACATACATGTGGAACAGCAACTCCCATTTAAACTGTGGCAAAGTTCACATTTGTCTCTCTGTGAAAATGTATCTTAAAAATTCAAGATCAGACTAAAACACAACATCTTTTACGTCCTCATTTATTCATTGTGCTTCAGTAACTCACACTACTGAGTTGTTTTATAGAGAAGAAGAAGAGACAGGAGACATGAACTGCATTCAGTCTGCAGGCTCTTCCTCGTCTGAGGTAGAGGAGCTTTGGCAGCAGCTGCTATCATATCTGATAGCAGCTGCTGTCATAAGGAATGTACCTCTGGGTGACCGGGGCACAAACAGATCCATCGATCTTTCTCATGATAGTCGGTCTCTACAGACATTCAAAAAGCTGACAGCTATGAAAACACCTTCAGAATAAATGTATGTTCAAATGTCAAAAAGTGAACAAAGACACACACACACACACACACACACAAACACACACACAGTGAGACACACAATCTGGCACATCTGTATTACATTTTCATCCAGTAATGGCACAAACTCTCTATAAACTGAAGGTTTAATGCTCACATTTACATAAAATGTTCACAGAACTATTATTTAAAGGATAGATTTTTGGCTTTTGCAATACAATTTATTTTTGCTTATGTACTTCAGACTTCTCTTTTGCTGTTGTCCTCATGGCCCATCTCTAAGTAAACTTATCTCCTTTTATCAAGAAACGTGGGCAAGCATGCAGAACTCACAACCCCTTTAATTCAGAGTGATTCAGACTCGGTAACAAATCCACTGAACAGCTACCCTGAGGTACCCCTGAGCAAGTTACCATCTCTACACACTAGTTGATTTGGTGGCTGCCCACTGCTTCACTGAGTGAATGGGTTAAATCATGCAGTGGACTAATTTCCTACAGAATTAATAAAGTATACACTAATATTAATTACAGACATCATTAAGAACAGCACTAACCAGAGTGCATCTTGCACATGCACTTCTTTTGTGGGTGCACTTCTATGCACATGTTAGTGATGTTTTTCTGCAACACACAAACTATCCTCATGATCCATGAAGCCAATGTGAACTTTGAAAGGTTGTCTGAGGATGAAGTTGTTTATTAAAGCAGCGGTTAAAACCTTGCTGGTCAGTGATCTCTGTTTATCTCAGTCGCTGGAGGTCAGAGACTGACCTGCATCTGTCTGCTTGGACTCTGCTCCACTTTTTATTCATAAATCAAACACAAATCAATGAAAGAAAGGACCAAAAGGATTTATAATTATATTATATAATTATATAATATAATTTATATATTCAAATATATTGAAAAAGAGACTTAATAGGATCCGGAAAAGAACTAAAAGTTACATGAACGTGGTGAAAGAAGAATGAAAAGAAGCAGAAAATCACTTAGGACAATAACCAAAGAAGTATTGTGTTATTTAAAGGGCCATTTAATGAAAAGTCATTGAAAACCACCAACCTGATCCCCCAGATTAAGTTTGTTTTTTTTATTTTTTTTTTTTGCAACACCTTTATTATTTTCATTGAAGGCATCCAGAATTTACGTTTGTAACCTTTGTGATGTTGTGCTTTGTAAATTGGCTTTCCTTTCCAGCATTTTTAATCCATTATAAGTTATTTATTGATAGGAAATATTATATCCTAGCTGGAATTTAAACAAAATCATTATATGTGTAGTATTTAATTCTTAACATTTTCCCATTTTTAACCTCCCCGGCACCATTTTATTCCCTTCTATTAAGAAACCGGAGAAATTCTTGAATTTACTGAAATTTCCAGACTTTGTAAAGCTGCCCAGAGGGTTGGATTGGACCCTTTGATGGAATGGTTGTAGCCCCACAACTCCTCCTTCTTCAAAAGAAAAAGGCAATGAGCTGCTGTAAATGGACACACTGATTCTCACACGCTGACACTTTGAGGTTTAAGACAAAACCTGAATCTAGTCAAGTTTTAATACCATCATCCATTGGACATTTCTAATAATCTGTGTGTGGGCTAGATAAGCAGAAATGTGTGCTGTGACATCTGCGTCTCTCTGCTGGACTTTGCTCTCTGTCTGCATCATGTTTGTTGCTGCAGGTGGGACTGAATTTGCTTTAAATGCACCATTAATTTCTTGTGGAATTCTCTTTGTATTCACAGTGGAACTGTGAATATAAGTAGTTGATGTGATCTCTCTGATCTCAGGGCCGATGAAGTTAAAGCTGAATTAGAACTGGTCAGGATCCTTTAACATTTGTGTGACTGGTTGAACATGCAGTCATATAGATTTTTAACAGTGAATGTTTTTATTCCTTGTATTCTCCCCTTATGTAAAAGTACATTTAATATTTGCCTATAAAACTGTAAATACAGCAGCATGATTTCTTCATGTGTCCCTTCATAATTTTAGACTACAGTGAGATTAATAATAATTAATAGTAGTCGCATTGTGCCACCTTTACATTGTACTTTACTTCTGCATTTCCAGATCAGCAGAGCTCAGCAGGCTGCAAAACTTGCTCCTCACTGTGAAGTCTTTAATTGTATGTTGGACTCTTTAACCTCTCTGCTTTGTGCTGTTTGCTCTTTTAGACTCGATAAGCATCACAGCTGAATCTGGTCAAACTGTCACTCTACTGTGTCGAGCTCAAAGCAACAAGCCCATCGACACTGTAACATGGAGCAGATCTGACATAACAGACGAAAATGTCCTGAAGTACCACGGTCAGCAACTTCTTCTATCATACCAGCATCCATCTTTTAAGAACCGGGTGGATCTGCAGGACAGACAGATGAAGGATGGAGACGTGTCTTTGATTCTGAAGAATGTGACTATTAATGATTCTGGAACTTATGAGTGCCGTGTCATTCAGAGAGGAATAAACCGAGAGAAGCTCATCAGCCTCATCACACTGAGTGTTGATCCTCCAGGTGAGTGAGCAGAGTTGAGTGTGTGTGTGATCAGAGGTGAAGCTGCTTCCTGGTTGTTGATGTTTGTTTCTAAAGATGTTGTTGATGAGACTTTGTAGAAAGCAGCTGGTCTGAGTGATGTGATCAGAGTGCAGTAGATAATGTCTGACAGCAGTTTGAAGAGGAAATGGATTCTGTTCTGTTCTTCACTCATCACCTACCTGACAGCTGACACCTCACACCTGTTTTTCACCTGCAGGTCAGCAAGGTGTACCTGTTGGAGTGATAATCGGTGCGTCAGCAGGAGCTGCAGCTGTCCTCGCTTTGATTGGGGGTGGTATTTGGATGCTTTCATGAGCTACAGAAAACACAAAGAGCAGTGTTGTCAGAATTCAAACAATCTTCCTGTTAATCTAAAAATTAAAACAAATCATTTAATAACTGAACTGTGAGCTTTCTGTGCTTCTTGTCTGAGCAGTTATACGTAGTGATGGATATACAATCATCACACCATGCTCACTCTCATCAGACATAAGGTGTTGTTTCCACATTATCAATAAGGACTAATTTATTAATCAGACAAAATCATATCTGACAAGTCATAAATTCATCAAAATCAAGGTGTCATTCTCAGTGTTTCTCTCTATCGTCTCTCTTTTGTCTGTAATTTGTCTTCATTTCATCAGGTTTTTTTTTTCATCAGTAAAATTGTGTTTCAACCATGAATTAATGTTCTGTATGTCACAGTATTAAAATTAATGAATTTAAATGTTTTAGCTTCTATTTGGAATCATGAAGCGCAGACAGGCAGACAAAGGAGAGCTTAAGTTTGACCAGGTACCAAAGCAAATCATTCGTACTGTACAAATAACGTAAATATGACGGTGTATCATGAAAGATTGATATCAAACTGATCACTTGACCCATATTACATTACTTGCTCTTCAAGTGAATCAACAAATGGCCAAATGAAAAGCCGAACAACAACAATGCTGTTTTTTTTTTTTATAGAGTCTTAGCTTACATGTGTGTTTATTTCATATTTTCAGTTGTTACCCTCCACGGCTAAATAAAGCACGAAATCTGTTTCAGTAATGTACTGATGAACATGGACATTAGAGAGCTCTTTCAAAGAAAAATAACTCAGGTAAATGTTATTTTATATATTATGCTTTGTATGTTGTTCAGTATATTTCTATGCAAAATAAGAGAATTTTCAATTCACATCATTATATTCATAGTTGAAACCAGATAGTTACATACACTTTATTTTTTTAAAGGAGTTAAGTTGAACATCAAGTTACATTAAACTTTTTTGTTTTAGATAAATATTGAAATAACTTTTGAATTAGTTAAATGTCAGAACAAAGAGAGAGAGAGCAGTCTATTTTTCATCACTTTCATCAAATTTAGGAGTATATTTACACTAAGTTTATTATGTCTTTAATTAATAAGAAAACTCCAGACGATTCCATTCTGAGCTTAAGAAGCTTCTGATAGGTTAGTAGAGTCCATGTGAGTAAATTGGTGGCTAGGGCTGCCAAGATTCGTCGACTAGTCACGATTACGTCGACATTAAAATCATCGACGACTAATTCAATAGTTGACGCGTCGTTTGAAGCTTTGTAAGATCCTGACAGAATGCAGGAATTAGTAGGATTTAAGAGTGTAGTAATGGACTGAAACAGAAGATGACAGCACTGCATCTACAAGGATCCCAGCTGCCGTTAAACCCCGAAGAAGAAGAAGCAGTCTCCGGTATCGTAGCTATTGTCGGTTAGTGTCCAAATTCAGGGGCCGCATTTGTAGGCTGATAATTTTACAGCGATGCGACAAAGGCTGTCCAAACTCGAAGATGTCTCCAAATGCGGATGACAAATGCGTCCTTAATTTCCTCAGATTTGAAGGATGGGTCAGGTGTATTCTTCATGACCCAACCTATCCCAAAATTCATAGCGTGGCTCAGCCAATTCCAGTTTTCAACAACATCGGCAGCTACTTAGTTTTAACATTACTTCTATTACTCTTTCTGGGTCACAAAATAAAGTTTTCAGATATTTTCAGGCGAGAATGTAGCTGTGCAAACTTCAAATATCTGCTCAATTTACAAAGAAATCGCATATTAGCAAAAGTGATCCGATGTTTTTGGAGACGTCTGTTATGCACCAGCTCGCACTAGCTGGCTCACTAGAGCCGGTGAAAACAGCGAACTACCGCCGGAACATCGTTTTCAAACCCCACCACAGTCTTTCGCTACTCAGGTTTGACATGAAATATAAGTCACTTAGATAACTTAAAAATGTTACTCTTTGGCTTTTTTCAGTGTTTTATTTGTTCCTGAGTAAATCGGTTTGGCTGAGATTAAAGTTATAGTTTTTACACAGCTGAATAAACGTCAAGCAGACAACTGATTATCAGAAGTGTGAGATGATCAAGAATATACTCCGGTGTCCCGTTATATTTTAGATAGCAAGGAGCAGACGGCTGAGTTTATTAAACTCCACCAAGACAATCTGCAAATTTCTTTAAAGGTTCAATAAACTATCATCTTGTCTTTATTTTTAGTCAGCACATACCTTAAACACTATAAGCTGTAAGCTTATGATAGTTATATAAGAGCAGATGCATGTTGGTGCAATAAGCTGTACGTTTTACATCTAATCGCAAAAACAATCGGTGACTAGTCGACTATCAAAATAATCGTTTGTGGCAGCCCTATTGGTAGCACACCTGTGGATGGAAAACAGAGCCTTTTTCTTTGAAATGGGAAAATCAAGAGATGTCAACCAAAACACCAGGAAAAGAATTGTGGAGCTCCATAAGTGTGGCTCAATTTTGAATACAATTTGGTGACATTTACAATTAAGAAATACAGATAGTTTCTCTCTTTACTTTTAAAGTTAACAAATATGTTTTTTTTATATTTATCAATCAAAAAAATAAACATTTAGTCTGATTTGATGTTACACAATTAAAAAAGTGTTTGTGTTTTTATCTGAAGAGTATGTAAATATCTGGTTTCTGGTATATTTGATGATGTTGGTGTTTGGCTTGATTGTCAGCACAAAGAGGGAGAGAGAGAGGGAGAATGAGGACAGAACAGAGATGGAACAAGAGCAGGTGAGACAGACATGTTAGTCAAATGGTTGTTTGCCAAAACTCATCAGAACATGTATCTAGTACCTAGTGTATCTTTTTAGGCTTGCTATTTTTCAAATTCTATATTTATTGAGTTATGCAGGCCTGTTTGCACAACAAGGCTAAATAATTATATAAACTTTTCTGAATCTAGACAGTGTACTTTGGTAGAATTAAAAAAATAGGTGTAGTGCAGGTCTATGATGATTTTCAGTGTTTTGATTCTGGTTCTGTCTCGGTTAAGTCCTAAAGTAGTCCTGATTTAATTCCGGATCAGGTCTGGGTCTGGTTGAATTGGAGTGTAGTAGGGCTGCCACGATTAGTCGACTAGTCACGATTACGTCGACTATCAAAATCGTCGACGACTGATTTAATAGTCGACGCGTCGTTTGAAGCTTTGTAAGATCACAAAAGACGCAGAAATAAGTAGTAGGATTTAAGAGTGTAATAACAGACTGAAACAGAAGATAGCAGCACTGCATGTACAAGGATGCCAGCTGCCGTTAAACCCCGAAGAAGAAGTAGCTCTGTCCCAGAATTCATAGCGCAGCCCAGCTCAGTTTCCAACAACTGCGGCAGCTAGTTAGTTTTAATATTACTTTCTTATTCTTTCTGGGTCACAAAATAAACGTTTAACATATTTTCAGGCGAGAATGTAACTGTGTAAACCTCAAACATCTGCTCAGTTTATCAAGACACCACATATTTTCAAAAGCGTGCCGACAGCAACAATCTGTAAATTTCATTAAAATTTAATAAACTATCATCTTGTCTTTATTTTTAGTTAGCACATACCCTAAACACTTAAAGCTGTAAGCTAATGATAGTTATATAAGAGCAGATGCATGCTGGTGCAATAAGCTGTACGTTTTACGTCCAATGGATGCATGATCTGATTAGTCGACTAATCACAAAAATAATCGGTGACTAGTCGACTATCAAAATAATCGTTTGTGGCAGCCCTAGAGTGTAGTCACCGTGTCTTGATACCGTGTCTACCCTTTAGGGCTAAGCCCCAGGTGTAGAAAATGTCTGGCTCCACCCCTGCTTTGAGCCACACTTATTTCACATAGATATAATCCAACACTGTTGCTTAGTAAAGTTTTCTAGCTCGTTCCTATTTTTATGATTAATAATGACAGTAAAACAACAAATTACAGAAAAAAAGGGAAGCTCTGACCCAGTGAAAGAAGAATAAATCATCATCAAATTTCTCACATCTGCGTTGAAATTTGATTTAAAAGAATGGTGGTTGGTTTACATTGTTATATGCATATATTACTAATACTAAACCCAAATACTACACCACGTTATTATTATTTTTTTAAATTACAAGACAATAAAAATACTATCACATTAATGAAAATGTTTTTAAATTAGTAGCTGTGAACATGCAGGACTTCCATCCACCTCCAGGGACTGCTAAAGGACCTTTAACACCTCTGCTTTCCTTGACCTTTCAGTGTTTCAGTGTAAAGATTGCTCCAACAAGCACAAAGCGGCGTGCAGGTGAGAGAGATCTGCTGGTAGGCGATTAACTTGTTCCATTTTGTTTTACAGCACAGTGTTCAGTTCACTTTGATTCAACTGTTTATCCATCCAAGCACGGCAATTCTTTTAAAGGAAAAATGAAAACATTTTTTTGTTATTTGTGCATGCATTAGGTAACATTATAATAAAACACAGACTAAGTTTTCTTGGCCCATGCAGAGATAATTGTATATTTATGTATGAAGAAAGGCCTATTTAACTGCAGGCGTGCCTTAAACCTATAAATGCCTGAATGTGCTTAAATTTTTTAAATTTCCAAATTCAGACAAAATTGAGGTTGCAGTATTTGTCCCTAAAAATCCCAGAAATATGGTGTCCAACCAGATATTTACAGAACTGAATGGGGTATACCATGCATCTTTTTCTCCCAGCAGTGTCCCCGAGATGTCCTAAGAGGCTCACAGGCCAGATGAGATGATGACATCCCTTCAATTTGTAACATTTTAACAGTTTTAACTTCTGAAACAAAGGGTTAGCATATGGTGGAAATGCCAAAACAATGCACTGTTAATCCGGTGGAAACACTTGTAAGCACCAAGTATTAGCAGTAGATGGCAGCAGTCTTTAAATATGATTTCTGTCCATTTAAACAAATGAAATACGCCTTGTAACAGACAAAGGGCAAAATGTGTGGAGTCCAGCAGTGCACTAGTTGGTGATCTTTTTCTTTTGTATTACTTTTGTATTACTTCCGGCGCCCCCCTTGTGCGGCAGCCTGTTACAGCAGCTCTGCTCATTCCGAGTTTCTTTCTTTCTTATCTTTTCTTCTCGTAATTTTTCTATAACTAACGTATTAGTAATTAGACTCTGCAACCATGTTCTACCGTTTTGTGCTAGTTCTGGTCGTTTTTCTTAGTTTTTTTCTACTTTTTTCACCCGTGTGTGGGGACCCAGAGGAGGGATCCTTTGTTTACAGTAAGGATCAGCTGTTAGCGCTGCGTCCCACAGCAGTACTGCCGGCGGACAGACCCGACATTCCCAGCGAGCTGAGGAGGAAAAGACGGGGGTGTCGTGCTGGGAAGGAGCGCCGTCGCCCGAGAAGGAGACGTTATCGACCATCTCTTCCTTCTGTAATTATTGGAAATGTACGCTCTTTGCACAATAAATTGGATGAGCTCACGTCGCTAACCTGGTCACAGAGGGAGTACCGGCAATGTAGCATCATGATGCTAACGGAGTCGTGGCTAACACCGCTAACTCCGGACACGAGTGTGACACTACCGGGATTCCAGCTGCTTCGAGCGGACAGGACAAGAGACAGCGGTAAGAGGAAAGGAGGGGGACTGGCAGTGTTTGTGAATGACAGATGGTGTAACCCTGGGCACATCACTGTAAAAGAACAACTCTGCAGCAGAGACATTGAGCTGTTAGCCGTTAGCATGCGTCCGTACTACCTGCCCCGGGAATTCTCGCATGTTATCGCGATAACAGCGTATGTCCCCCCCTCGGCCAACGTGGATGCAGCCTGTGACACTCTCCACTCTGTGGTCAGCAGACTGCAAACACAATCTCCGAGAGCCCTCCTCATAATATCAGGGGACTTTAATCATGCCTCACTGGACTCCACACTGCCCACCTTCACCCAGTATGTGACCTGCCCAACCAGAGACAATAAAACACTGGACTTACTGTATGCCAATGCTGAAGAGGCATACAGTTCATCACCTCTCCCTCCCCTGGGCAGATCTGATCACAACCTGGTGCACCTTGTCCCTGTGTATGAGCCCTTAGTGCGCAGGGAGCCACCAGCCACCCGCACAGTACAGAGATGGTCGCAGGAGAGCGAGGAGGCTCTTAAGGTTTGTTTTGAGTCGACTGTGTGGGAGGTGATCTGTGACGACCACGGAGAGGACATCGACAGCCTTACTACATGCATTACGGACTATATTAATTACTGTGTGGATAACACCGTACCTACCAGGACTGTACGGTGTTTCTCCAACAACAAACCTTGGATTACCCCGGAAATTAAAGCTGTCCTCAAGCAGAAGAGGAGGGCCTTCAAATCCAAAGACAAAGAGGAGTTGAAAAGGGTGCAGAGAGAGTTGAGGGGACTGATAAGGAATGGGAAGGATAGCTACAGGCAGAAGATGGAGAACCAGCTTCAGCAAAATAACGTTGGTGAAGTCTGGAGAGGCCTCAGAACCATCTCGGGCCACAAACATCAGAACTCTCTGCCTGGGAGGGATGTGAGGTGGGCAAATGAACTGAATCATTTCTTCAACAGATTTGATTCAGCAATGAGGCAGTCTCCAACATCGGCTGCAGACTCAACCACCCCCACTGCTGCTGTTCCACCTCTGACACCTCAGACACTTCACACCTCCTCTATTCACCCTGCTCACTCCTCCCCACCCCCAACAACAGCATCCAATACACAGTCAACACAAGGCTCCAGCCTGTCTCTCTCAACCACCCAGGTTAGGAGGGAACTGAGGAGGATTAATGGCAAGAAGGCAGCGGTCCAGATGGCATCAGCTCGAGGGTCGTCAGGTCCTGCGCGGACCAACTGTGTGGGGTGATGGAGCACCTCTTCAACCTGAGCCTGAGGCTGGGAAGAGTCCCACAGCTCTGGAAAACCTCCTGTGTTGTACCAGTGCCAAAGACTTCACGCCCCAAGGACCTCAACAGCTACAGGCCGGTGGCTCTGACATCCCACCTGAAGACCCTGGAGCGGCTGGTCCTGGCTCAGCTTCGGCGCCTTGTGAGCTCATCACTGGACCCACTTCAGTTTGCCTACCAGCCTGGCATTGGAGCGGATGATGCCGTCATTCACCTCCTACATCACTCCCTCGCTCACCTGGAGACCGCTGGGAGCACTGTGAGAATCATGTTCTTTGATTTCTCCAGTGCCTTCAACACTATTCTTCTCTCGGTTCTGAAGGACAAGCTGGAGAACTCTGGAGTGGACCATCACCTCACTACCTGGATTTTGGACTACCTCACCGACCGACCACAGTATGTGAGGACTCAGGGCTGTGTGTCGGACAGGGTCGTCTGCAGTACGGGGGCCCCACAGGGAACGGTTCTGGCTCCGTTCCTCTTCACCATCTACACTGCAGACTTCTCCCACAACTCCACCCAGTGCTTCCTGCAGAAGTTCTCTGATGACTCTGCTATAGTTGGCCTCATCACTGATGGGGACGACAAGGAGTACAGAGGACTGACTCAGGACTTTGTGGACTGGTGCCAGCTGAACTACCTCCAGATCAATGCCAGTAAAACCAAGGAGCTGGTGGTAGACTTCCACAGGCACAAACATCCTCCACTGCAACCACTGAACATCCAAGGTATGGACATTGAGACTGTGGACAGCTACAGGTACCTTGGTGTTCATCTGAACAACAAACTGGACTGGACTCATAACTCAGACGCCCTCTACAGGAAAGGGCAGAGCAGGCTGTACCTGCTGCGGAGACTCAGGTCGTTTGGAGTGGAGGGCCCACTCCTGAAGACCTTCTATGACTCTGTGGTGGCCTCAGCCATCTTTTATGGTGTGGTCTGCTGGGGTGGCAGCATCTCTGCTGGGGACAGGAAGAGACTGAACAGGCTGATCCGCAGGGCCAGCTCTGTTCTAGGATGCCCTCTGGACCCAGTGGAGGTTGTGAGTGACAGGAGAATGGTGGCTAAGCTGTCATCCCTGCTGGACAACATCTCCCACCCCATGCATGACACTGTGACAGCACTGAGCAGCTCCTTCAGTGGGAGACTGCGGCACCCACGGTGTTGAACGGAGAGATTTCGCAGGTCTTTCCTCCCCCACTGCTGTCAGACTCCACAACAAAGACTTTAACTGATCATACACACACATCCACAAATGTGCAATAACACAAATGTGCAATAATCTTTCTGGCACCGTTGTATTTTTCACTCTGTTGTATATAGCATTTGTATTCTATTTTTATCCTATTGTATATTTTATTCTATTTTATTCTACTGTATATAGTATTCTATTTTTATTCTATTCTGTACAGTTGTGTACTGTATTTATTCTTATTTTATTTTATTCTAATTGTCCTTCATAACTTTTGCACTGTCCACTTCCTGCTGTGACAAAACAAATTTCCCACGTGTGGGACTAATAAAGGTTATCTTATCTTATCTTATCTCATCTTACAGAATAAAATAATAATAAAGCAGGAAATATTTTATAGCCCTCACCTGCCACATTTTTATTGAACAGCAAACTGCACAGATAAGTTCAGCATGAACATTTACATTATTTGATCACTTCTGACTTCCAAATATTCAGCAGGGCTCACAAAATCGCTAGCCCGACGTCCCGGGGCTAGCGATTTTTCCAGTCGGGCTACCAGAATCTATCCCTGCCCTGCCCGTCGGGCTATCATAGGAAGGAAATATATATGTCAATGCTTTTGCATTCTTTCGGAAATGTAGCTGGGTAAATATGTCATTGGCATCGGTGAACCACTGTCAATATGTGACTAGGGCTGCTCAATTAATCGAATTTTAATCTAAATTACGATCTGGGCTTTCAACGATCATTAAAAATGACTGAGCCGATTATTAGCACCTCCCTCGTGCTTTACTCTCGCGCTGCTCCGTGTGGCAAATCGAGCGCACCTCTCTGCGTTTCGAACACGCGGCACAACAATTAAGAGGAGCTAACAGAGGGAAGCTCGGAAAGCTAAGCAGAAGTTATTTGGAGAGGAGAGTGACTGCCGTTGGTTGAAAAGAGAGGTTAAAAAAAACCCTTCAGTGGTGTGGAAACATTATGGGTTCGCGGAGTCAGACGTGGATCAAGTAGACATAGTGTGGAAACTTTGGTGTGGTAGCTGCACCACAGAGCGACACGGCAAAGTTCACTAAACATAGATGTTTACATTTTATTTTTTATATTGCAAACATTTGCACTGTTATCAGTATTTGCACACTATTTTATACTATTTTTGACAATCTTTAAAGCCATTATTCAATACATTGTTATTGTTAAATAAATATCATCAAATAATCGAGATCTCAGTTTCAGTGAAAATAATCGTGATTATCATTTTTGCCATAATCGAGCAGCCCTATATGTGACATATTGAAATCGCATTTGAATTTGCACTTGTTTTTTGCTTTCACTTTGCAATCGCGCGAACTGTGTATAGAGAGCGACAGTACTGATTGGTGAGTGACGATAATTTGCGCACCAATTCCTCTGACATCGTCTTATCAATCGTTAGTTTACTATGCAAACATGACAAGTGAAATCTCCCGCAGGAAGCTTAAACATGTGAGAGGTTGATCGCGCAGAGAATCGCTGAGCGTTATGTGAGTGCGTGTGTAAAGGCAGCAGGATATATATTTTAGTTCTGCTGAGCCAAATAAGAGGTCAGGGTGAAGAAGTGACAGCCAAAGAAAAGCCTACCACAAAACGGAAAAGTTATGACAAATCAGACTATAAGGCAAAAAGAAAGTGCAGCTTTATGGTTTCATGGACAAAAGAATTTCTGTGGCTGCAATATGACAAGCTAAATAACCAGGGGTGCACATAAGTGGTCCGCAGGTGCGCATTCGCTGTCAAAATAAAATATGCGCACAAGATAAGAAGTTGCAACGCGTGTTTGCGTCCATAAGATTTTCTGGAGGAGGACAGACATTTGTTTAGAACTCTTAAAGATGTCGAAGAAGCTCCTTTAAGCAATTACTTTGGTGTTCCTCCACCTCCAAAGAAATGTCAGATGGAGTCCGAACCACAAAAGAAGCGCGTATTCTCGGAAAACTGGTTGCAGGAGGTGAGCTGGCTTTAAACAAATGATGAACGCACAGAGATTTGGTGCAGAATGTGCCATAAATATCCCACTCTAGCGGACAAAAACAGTGCCTTTCATATGGACGCAAACGCGCGTTGCAACTTCTTATCTGGTGCGCGTCTTTTATTTTGACAGCGAATGCGCACATGCGGACCACTCATGTGCACCCGTGTAAATAACATAATGTTCTGCCGGGTGTGTTGTTGGTTTCCCTCGATTTCTGAGTCGAAAAGTGCCTTTGTTACTGGGACCAGTAATTTTAAGAAAGGCCCCCATTAGAAGCCATGAGAAATGCAAGAAATGGATTATTGCTCAGTCTGCAAATAACATACTAAAAATCAACCTGAAAAATCTGTTTAGAACAGCCTACTATGTTGCAAAGAGTGAACTACCATTGGCAAAATTTAGCAGTCTTTGCAAACATAAAAAAGCAAATGGCCTAGATCTTGGTTCCACTTGCCTCTTACCTGTGATTTCAGTGGAAATTTCAAATTCAGGATCTGACACAGACTGATTCCTGTTGTACAGTTCTTACAAGTTCATAGAAATTTCTGTTCAATTACAACCAAGTATTTGAGTTGATGATTGTAATTTTTATACAATATTGTAATTTGTGTTTCAACAATTTTTTGATTGTTTTGTTTCCGTTACAATATTATACTCTAATGTATAATATTGTAACGGAAACAAAACAGGAAACAAAGCATAAAAAAAATTGCTCCCTTTTTATTCGGGCTACTTAAATTTATTTTGGGCTACCAAAAACTGAAGAGTCCCTGCCCGAAGGGCTACCAGGGATTTTGAAATTTTGCGAGCCCTGTTCAGTATTTCAGTCCAAACATTCACTTCTCTAATTAACGTTTCCTTAAATTCAAAGCAGTTGTTTCAAGTTGTTACAACAACTCTCAAATTCAGAGTACACACATTAAATTCCACAAAGACCACATTAAAGACCACTGACTTGCTGATAAATTAAAGTGTTATAACCAATGTCCCCTCTAATTTTTCATGTGTCTGAGCGAACACACAAACTCCCTGAGCGATCCCTTGGACCACTGTGAGCGACATCAGACGTGTGCACTGTGGCCACGCCAGCATCGAATCCATCCAAGTTACATGGTTTATTAAAATAATCAAATTACAGCATTTACATTTATGTTAGACTACTTTTAATTAACTGCTTTAGCCCACTTATAAATGAAAATTTAAAAAATCTTGTTCATGACCTGTGTAGTATGTTAACACTATTGGAAGTAAAAATAACTTGAACTCCAATTTTGAAAACACACTTTTTTTCTTTTTTTCATAAAGCTCTGACTTGTATTATGAGTCTGTGGTCTGGGAGAGAGTCCTGTAACTCTGTCTGCCAAATACAGTATATAATGACTAATGTTGGGCAATTAATTATATAGTTACTTCTTCAAAAAAGTAACTCAGTTTGGCAAACAAAGTTTTTTGCAGCTATTTTTTTTAATGCAGCCAAGGCATTTTTAAATAAACATTTCAAACTATTTACAGAACAATCAGGTGCTCTGCATCAAATCTGATGCCACACAAATTATTTGTGCCACTCCAAAAAATAATTTCTGTCCACTATGAGATAAAGGAGAACAGCAGCCTGATACCTGCAGGCCTGACAACAGATGTATGACTCCTTTAACACCTGTAACATTCAGCAGTCGCCTCATTGTTCTGACACACACAACAAAACTATTGACTACACTACACACTAACTACACAAGATTTGCGCTAAACGTCTCAAATCTCTCACATCTCAGAACACCGCCGTCACTCCTAAAACTTCCCCCCGTTTCTTAACAACTAGATGCCACATTGCCATATCATTTTTTGATTGGTCGACATGGTACTCGACCAATAGGAAAGGGTGGGGGTTGGTTTTGTTTTTGCTCACAGGTGGAGAGTGCTCACAGGCACTCTCCGCCTGTGTTGGTTTTCCTTATAAAACACTGTTTTTACCGTTTCTTCCCGCAGTAAATATAAACAACGACAGTATTCAGGAAGAAAACCAAAAATTGTATATATTTTTATCATAACTCTGGTTTTACGTGGCCTATCAACACAATTTAAAAACTGGTATAAAGTCCACACTTTTCCCTTTTTCAATTGTTCGTCTGTCCTGCTCACCTCTCCAATGGTTGTACACGTTGTCATTAACGTGGCTTCACTCCACATCAGCCACGCCGCTTTGCTAACTAGAACACCAGTGTCAGCACATAAGGACGCTGTCATAGCCTGTCAACGACGTTGATTGGCTGCGTATATACGAATGTGAATCGCATCATTGGCTGGACTATGGGATAAGGTGGCATCGTTCTAATCCCATACGGGAGCAGCCAGTCACTTACTGACTAACACTGCAAAACAGAATTGTTAAAGTTTTAATTTTAATTTCAATTCAGGTTAGATTTTTTTTGTGCGCAACACAGATTTTCTGTGCGCAGAGACCGTGCCAGCAGTGCGCAATTGCGCACGTGCGCAGCTTAGAGGGAACATTGGTTATAACACTCTTCAGTCTTCAGTGTCTGAGGCGATTCCCTTGGAGATCTTTGATCTCTGCCAGAAATCAAAGGGTCTTAAACTCGGACCTTTGTGTACACTCAGACTCAGGCTGTAATATACTGTGTTTATCTCGTCACTTGGTTTGGCCCATGTAATTATACTGCAACGTGAGGATCAGTTTGTGTGGTTTAAACAAGTTTGATCTTACAAAGAGTTGCTGAACCAGAAGATAAAACAAGCACATTCTCTGTTTGTGATACTGTAATGTAGAGGATACGTAATCACAATACTCAGAATCTGTTAATGACTTCATCAGTATACACAAGTATCACAATACTGTCATCTTCACTGTGATGTTTCCACATTTGTTTTGTCTTTCAAGAAAGAAAAAAATCATTCTGGCCGAATTTCATAAAAACGCCATCCAGATAATCTTGCAGTGCTGAATGACAGAAGTGAAAACAGCAGGAGACTCACATTTCAAACATTCTTCAGTTCAACTGGAAGCTGGTATGAACCATCATTCTGTTGTTTACATTTTCTGTAGATCAAAAAACCAACAACAACAACAATAGCAACAAGCACAGCACAAACAGACAGACCAGCTATCAGTCCAACAGGCCCATCCTCCTTCCCTCCATCCTCCTTCCCTCCATCATCCTTCCCTCCATCCTCTGTGTCTCCTCCTGTCTGACCTGCATTTGAGAAACAGGTGTGAGGTGTCAGCTGTCAGGTCTTCCCAGCATCCCTGCACGGCGTGTGACAGACACACTGATCCAGCATGTCCATCTCATGCCTTTGCCTCTCCAAAGTGTGAAATGTACATGGATGCAGAACCAGCAGAGGGAGATATATTATTTCAAGCCGACATGAAAACAGAAACAGACATTATTAAAACATTTACCTGTGTGTACAAATTAGTTCCCTACCTTCACCATTTGTGGTAAAGAAGAAGTCTAGAGTGTACTTCACTCACTTATTGGCTTTAAATATATTATCTCCCCCTTCCAGTACTACAGCTAGTGCATCCGTGTCAGTTTTATGCAAAGTGTGAAATGGACCCAGCGGAGCAACATGTCTATTACATGCTTTGCTGTAATATTGGGTTTGTCAGGTAGGTGATGAGTGAAGAACAGAACAGAATCCATTTCCTCTTCAAACTGCTGTCAGACATTATCTACTGCACTCTGATCACATCACTCAGACCAGCTGCTTTCTACAAAGTCTCATCAACAACATCTTTAGAAACAAACATCAACAACCAGGAAGCAGCTTCACCTCTGATCACACACACACTCAACTCTACTCACTCACCTGGAGGATCAACAACACTCAGGTAGATGACGCTGAGCTCCCACGAGTGTATTTCTCCCATTAAGACACGACACTCGTATGTTCCATTATCAGCAGTTGTCACATTCTTCAGAATCAAAGACACGTCTCCATCCTTCATCTGTCTGTCCTGCAGATCCACCCGGTTCTTAAAAGATGGATGCTGGTTGTCTGGATCAAACTGACCCTCCCGGTACACAACAACGTACTGTGTCCCCAGATCAGCTCTGCTCCACTCAAGAATTATGAAGTTGTTGTTTGAAGCTCGACATGGCAGAGTGACGTTCTGTCCAGACTTGACTGTGATGATTTTTGGGTCTGAAAGAGAAACTAAACGAACAGCGAAGTTAAAGGAATCAAATAGGCAATGCACCTTTGGATTAGTAATGGTGTAACATAGGAGCCTATGCTGTTTTCTTTCTGCTAAGTATTATTCTTGCTTATAAGGGTGAATAATTCAACAAATAAAACTGTCGTTTAGTCTGAACGTTTCGTTCCCGCCCTGTTTGTTTTCTACTCTTGATCATTGGCCATTCTGGCTATTGTTCAATTCATTCGAATGGTAGTCTTCCATTTTCTTCCACGTCTCTCTGGTTTGGCTTTCCATTTTAAAGCATTGGTGATCATTTGAGCTGAACAGCCTATCATTGTCTGCATTTCTTTACATGTTTTCCCCTCTCCAATCAACGCTCTGATTAAAGCACGCTTGCTCTTCAGAACAATGTCTGGCACAACCCATCGTTCTCAGGTTTTCAGAGAGAATTGCATGGACAACATGTGCTGTCTTCATCCTTAAATAGCACCTTAAATACCACCACATGGCCACCTGTGTCTTCACATAATGAATGACCTCACTGATTGGACTCCACACTGCTATATTTTGAACACGTCCCTTTCACATAATTCTTCAATTACACCGACTCAGTTGCATTCATATCATGAATGTTGGGTCTGTTGGTTTCTCTGAATCTACTACACTTGCAGTACCCAACCATTTTTGCACCAAGGACCGGTTTATGTCTGACAGTATTTTCACGGATTGGCCTTTAAGGTGTCATAGATAAATACAACAAAATAAAATCAGTAGCAGTACCAAGAAAAGAAGATTTATTCAGGGAAACTGAGTTAACGATAAAAATGATGAAAACCAATAAAAAACCCTTAAAACCATAAATTTCACACCCGAGCTTCAACTCTCATGGTACCAAACGACTCCAGTCCATGGCCTGGGGGTTGGGGACCGCTGTACTACGCCTGTACTACACCAGACCTGTTGAATCAAGAAATCCATTAAATACATCCTGTCTGACAAAGTGAAGTTGGCTAAGCTTTTGGGACTCTGTTGATCCACGGGCCATTTTCAAAAAATAGAAAAAAAAAAAAAAAAACAAATCAGGAAGGGGGCAAATAATTTTTCATTGCACTGTAACACTGACACACAAATTACACTTCTTTGTTTCTGTGCATTCTGGATCGCAGTGACAAATGTTAAGTCCACCCAGCCCCGTTTCACTTTCACATGCAAGGACATGTCAAGCCAATTCATAATTAACTCCTAAGGGAAATATTGTTAAAATATAAGCCATCTTCTGTAAACAGCACGGAAACATCATTTGGTTTTTATCAGCTAAAATCTGACCTGCAGAGACGAACACAAAGAGGGCAACACTGAGCAAAATGGACCATGGTGATGCACTCACGGCAGCCATTTTTGATTTCGAGTTCTGCTACTGTTGTAACACCTTGAACACGTCACCTTTAAGCAAGCTGCATTAGAGTGACGTTTGGTAGGCTGGACTGTTGGATGAACCGTTATAGGTGCGTTGTAAGAAAAGAGTCACAATGGTAACAGCGAGGAATATTGTGACGAGCTTTGCACGTTCTGGTGGCTTTTATTTGTTTTTGGTTTTTTCCACCTTTATGTAACTCGAGCTGGTTTTCAGCTGCTCTGCACACACACACACACACACCGCCCTCCTCCGGTCCCGGCACCATCCTTGAAAGGGAGGCTGATGGAGATCAGGTGCATGTCAGCCTCCCCTGACACCACACTCTGAAACCACTGCTCCACCATATATATCCCTTGTTGCAGTATGTACATGTGAGTATATGTGTGTATATGTGTGTCTGTCAATGACTTAGGCAGAAATAAAAAGCGGGACTTTCTTTGTCTTTCGTTGCAAACAACATCACTCTACAACTCTGATTATCCTACCAGCTAACAACATCCCAGCAGCCAGCTCAACAGCTATTTTATTTCATCCATCAGCCTCCAATTTTTAGGAACTGTGTTACGCTTTGAATGACTTCTGCATGTTTTGTATCTCAGTTTGTTCTATTTAAAGATAGAAAACAGTGGAAAACACTTAGTGCTGCTCTGTAGATATCCCTTAAAAACCTAAATCTTCAAAGCTAGAAATCCCATTTATTCCATTTTACAAGTGTTGTTTCTGTTTTCCAGTCAATAAAGCATGCTGTGGAAGCAGTCAGCATGAGTCCCACATACAGACTGCTGTTGAGGTTTACTATGTAGGTCTGAGAACATCCTTCTAACATCCTGGTGAAAGATTGTGAATGTTTGAATATTGACATTTCTTTTGTGTTACACCTATACTTTGTTAGTTAAAGTACAGGCGTATCAGCATAGCTGGACTGGCCATCGGGCATACCGGGCATTTGCCCGGTGGGCCGCTGGCGATTTTTTGTTTTTATGGGCCGATGGATTTTTTTTTTTTTAAGGAAGGGTATATATAATGAAAGGTGTTGGATTGGCCAATTGGTCATGATCGACTCTGGGCTGGACCAATTACAGCCGAGGAGGCCGGATGCACCCTCCCCCTTGTTTAGCAATCTGATAGACGAACTAAAGAAAATGGAGAACAAAAAAAGGAAAGGAGGTGTTTATGAAAATATCACTAAATCTGTCATTTATTAATTTTAATATTAATTAATGATCATGTCTCACCTCTAGTGTTCTTGGTCTTAATTTAAGGTTTCTACCATGTGTTGTAGATAGTTCAGGAGGTTAACTCGACCAAGCAGTCTTTTTGTTTCCGCTATGTACTGTTTAAAATCCAGAATAGGGAGGATGGTGTAGGTTTAAGTTTATTAGATTGATACATATATACCAACAAGGCAGTGTACATCAAAGCAGTTGTTTTCATGCAAAGGCTTTATGGTTGTTTCCTATAGTGATTGACAGATCACGTGACTTTCGCGCATTTCATGCCGGGAACTCGTGGCAAAACAATCCAAGTACCGCATCAAATGCAAGCATTTGCAGCACCGCAAAACGTTCATTCTCCGGTTCCAATACCTTCTTGGTTTTTCTTTGCCGCACAAAAAAGGAATGTACAGAACTAAGGAGAACAATGCCGGTCCGTACAAAGACAGACTTGACGAAAAGGCAAAGAAAAGATACGAGGAAAAAAATCAAAGGAGTGAAAGGGTCAGACCCTTACGAACACACAGAGTGGACCAAAGACGTTAGCGTGCTGCCCAACTGTCACCATGCTCAGATTTATAATTATACGGTTCTTGGAGTGAGTGCATACACTCATGAAGTTTTTAGTAACTTCAGGTCACTGCAACAAGCCCAGGTACAGTTTACCGACGGATGGGTACAGGACCTTGAAATGCACCGTGTAGAACGAAAGACCATCGTACAAACAAAGGTAAGTTTACCAGTCTCACAAATCGTCTTCATAAATACACATTCGTTAAACGTTTATTAATAGGACCTTTGAGCTCAACGGTAATTAATTAGTGGAAATAATTTCTGGTACGCATTACAGTAATATAGCAGTGACAATAATATTGTATGTTGTAATCGCACTGGACAATTAGTGATACAAAACAACTGTTTTATCCTGTGAATAAAAGTATATGTTTTTGTCAATGTACCGTGGTAATAACAGAAGCGAAATCATATGGCTATGAGATTTGATCAGATGTTTCCTACTAATTATTTTAAAACAAACAAACCACTGAGCAGGATTGAAGTGCCAGAAACCTACAGGTAGAAAGGATTTAATGA
>NW_027051973.1:0-13141 GCF_036321145.2 Pelmatolapia mariae
AACTACTACTAGGATTTTATGTTTTTGTGTGATTTCAGATCAGTTGTGTTAATACAGTATGTCTATGGAAAAAAATAACTGTAACAAGGTTGTGCTGAAAAGAATGATACTAAGCAAGGCAAGGAAAAAAATGAAACAATTTGAAGGTGAAATACAAATGTAAAATCAAAGTAGTCAAAAATGGCCAATTATATTTTGGACCTCAGAGGGTTAACCCAACAAATCATGAAAAATTCCGTTTACATTTTTGTACATGACAGTGCAGATTTCTGACATTTTGTGTAAATTTGAGCAAGTAACAATTTGATTTTTTTTTCTTACAAAGTTGTGGAAGTTAAGTTAGACTTGTGTTTGGAAAAACTTATTGAGCTACATAATTATTTATTATACAGGCTATACAGTACGTAAAATCAAAATTCGCATGTTTTATGTAACTGAAATGTTTATGTGGGCTACAGTCAAAGGCATGATCTTTACTCAGGGGGAGTGTTTATGTCATTTGCTGAAATAACCCCAAAATACAGTTTGATAAGAGAAAATACTTTTTGAAAATATTTGCAAATATTACCAAAGGAAAATTTACTTAAAGCACAAATACGGTGGTGGAGTTTTTAGAATTGTCCAGTACAGCACATAGAGCAGCTGTTTTCTACAAACTGTTTAACAATCTAAAAAAAGAGATATGTGAAAACTTGAAGACTATATGGCAGATAGATTTGAGTTGTGTAATTTATAAAGAAGATTGGTGCAGAATTTTGTCATTCTCCAATAAATATATAAGAAAGGCCAGGGGTAAATTTACTCAATACAAATTAATACACGGATGGTACTTCACTCCTTCTAAACTTTACAGAATGGGAATCATTCCTAATAATATGTGCTGGAAATGTAGCTCAGATCCAGGGACATTTATGCATGCTATTTGGGGATGTGGGAAAGTTCCCTTTTGGCAAAATGTATTGGACAGAATAGGAAGGTGGATTGGTTTGATAATACCCTTGTCACCAAGACTGTGCTTATTAGGGGGTCGGTCTGTGTTACCTGGGGTTTCAAAATATGATTTTGTGGCTATAAAGGTGGGGGTAATTGCAGCGGCCCGAGTGATTCTCAGTGTGTGGAAGGAACCATCTCCTCCAGAAAATAACAGGTGGGAAGAAAATATGCTGAAAACAGTGTCATATGAAAAATTCTTGGCTAGGATTAATGATGATATGGAAGGTTTTGACGAATCATGGGGACGTGTTTTTGGCTGAGACTGATGGATTTTATTTTGGCAGTGCAATTATCTTTTGTTAAATGTTATGTTTGCTGTATTAAGGCACTCAATAATGAAATAACTTAAGAATTTGATTTTATTGCCCCCCCCCCCCTTTTTGTGTGTGTATTGATATTTAGTAACTATTGATAATGGACCCAAAATGCAAATGTGACTTAACCATGGGATTGAAAGCTGTCTTTTGTTTTGTTAAATGTTAAAAACAAATAAAGACTTCAATTACAAAAAAATAAAAATATGTGGGCTACAGAAAATAATTAAATTAACAACTATATTTACATGTAACATGTGTATATTATACTGCATTTGAATCATTTTGACCATATGTAACACCTGCATGTGTGTGTGTGTGTGTTTTTTTTTTAAGTTTTGGTTTTGCCACCCCGTTTGATTTCCCTGCCACCCTCATGCCACCCTAAGAAATTTTCTGTATAGCAGTCCCTGCTGTGTTTGGTTATTTTAGTTAGAAGCCCTCACTCTGGGTTGTGATTGAGCAAAACTTTGTGCAGCTGTGCTGAACGGACATGATTCGCTGTGTGTGTACATGTTGCGTGTTGCATGAATACATGCCACACTGTCTGGACATTTGGAATTATGAGGACGGGGCCGATGTCCTCACAATTCATGGAAAGAAAAATCTATTGGAAGGTGCTGATATAGGTGTTAAAATCCTAAATTCCAAGTTTCAGCAAAAGTCCTTACATCTTATCTTAATGACCTTGTACCATATCACCCCATTAGAGCACTTCGCTCTTGCACTGCAGGCTTACTTGTTGTTCCTAGAGTATTTAAAAGTAGAATGGGAGGGAGAGCCTTCGGTTTTCAGGCCCCTCTTCTATGGAACCACCTTCCAGTTTGGATTCGGGAGACATGCACGATCTCTACTTTTAAGATTAGGCTTAAAACTTTCCTTTTTGCTAAAGCATATAGTTAGGGCTGGATCAGGTGACCCTGAATCCTCCCTTAGTTATGCTGCAATAGGTGTAGTCTGCCGGGGGAGTCCCATGATGCACTGAGTATTTCCTTTTCAGTCACCTTTCTAACTCAATATGTGTTAATAGACCTCTCTGCATTGAATCACACTTGTTATTAATTGCTCTTCCACAGCATGTCTTTCATCCTGTCTTCCTTTTCTCACCCCAGCCGGTCGCAGCAGATGGCCCCGCCCCTCCCTGACCTGGTTCTGCCAGACTTTTCTTCCTGTTAAAAGGGAGTTTTTCCTTCCCACTGTTGCCAAAGTGCTTGCTCATAGGGGGTCATATGATTGTTGGGTTTTTTTTTTAGTTTATCTGCTGGCTCTTCTTTCTTGCCTGTCTACATTTTCTGCCAATTTCTCACCTTTCAACAACTACTACTTTTGATGGAACTTCAGCTTGTTCGGCTTCTTTCAGCTGGCAGTTCAGCTTCTTCTGCGTGCCAGTTTAAGTAGCTGGGATGCGTGCCGGTTTAGCACATGCAAGATGAGCAGACACCTTGACAGCGGGCGGTGCGGGTTCAACTCCCTGCCGTGGCCCATTGGCTTTTTCACCTCTTTTCAGCATAGTTCCACTTCTTCAGCTGCTTTCAGAAGACGATTTCCGCTATGCAGCATTTGCCCCTGCATTTTTGCAGGAAATGCAACTATTTCTAGTTATATTAATTTTTTTAATCGATATTGTGCTGATCACGGTCCAAAAGATTCAATAAACCACATGTTTATTATCATAGCCAAGTTTTCACTATCCTTACTAATTAATGTTATCTTGTTTCAGGATGCATGTCATACATAATACCTGCCATCATCCAATGACACATCTGCTTACCTGTATCTTTTGCTCATTTCTCCTCCACTTCTTTTCTCTTTTTTTTCTAAACTGAGCACATGATGGCTTTGATCTTTTCTTGTCCATTTTCCATTGGCGTTAATTTTGCACAATTTTGTACAATTTCTGTTAATTTTGAGTTTATCAACACCCATCCCCCAACCCGAGAATCACCACAATCTAACCTATTAGACCTATTAGTGCACAGATTTGGTTTGTATAGGTACAGATCTTTTGTTGTTGTTTTTTTTTGTGTTGTTGCAAGTTTCTCTGCATATATGATGTGCATATAAACTCCCAAAACAACACAGTAGTAATAAAAGCAGCAGAACACTTAAATTGTTCTATGGCACAACAAGTTAGATTTCTTCAAGATAAATAGAGACCTTAGAGACCTTTGGGGGACACTCCCATAGGGCTTAAATCCACCATTTGACCTTAGAACTGAAGAAGCTTCTCGGATGAGAGGTGAAATGTCTTCAAGCAACTTAAAGAAGTTCAGACCCTTTTTCTTTCCAAGCTCCTTAGACTACGATGACCTGGATGACTGAGAATCTTCACAGACACCTTAATTTTAAGTTCTTTCAAATCCCTTGGATGTTGTCAAATTAACATACTTAATTGCAAAATGATTATTTTTAGATTGGGTAGTTAAATCGTAACCTTACATTTTGCTGTACTTACTTTGAAGGACTTGCCTTTAAGGGAAGTAATATCCCCCAAACTGAAGTAAAATAGTTAGTCTATCTGTGTATTGCTTAAAACCCCAAAGGGAAGTACGGTCCTCAAAAGCGGCACAAAATGGTTTATCTGTGTTGGTTTATCACTGAAGACCCCAAAGGGGACATTAAACATTCCCAGTCCCCAATAGGAAGGTAAAAATACTGTATGAAGAAATATTGCTTAATGAAATGAAAATCTCAAGTGATTTTTTTTATTTCTGTGGATTTGGAGGTGTAAAATTCAGTTGCCAGCCTGCTTCTGGTCTGTCAGCACATCAGGGCCAGTCTGCCTCCCACTTTGGACCCCCACCAATTTGCCTACAGGACTAATCGATCCACCGAGGACGCTATCACCATAGCGCTCCACACTGCGCTGAGTCACCTGGAGCACAGAGGAAGCTATGTGAGAATGCTCTTTCTGGACTTCAGCTCAGCATTTAATCATATCATCCCGGAGATCCTGGTCCAGAAACTGTCTCACCTGGGACTCTCCACCCCCATCTGCCTCTGGATCAAGGACTTCCTGACAAACAGACCACAGTCTGTCAGACTCGGCCCCCACCTGTCCAGCACCATCACACTCAGCACCGGGTCTCCACAAGGATGTGTTCTGAGTCCCCTCCTGTTTACGCTCTACACATCCGACTGCTCCCCTACCCATCTCTCAAACACCATCATAAAGTTTGCGGACGACACCACTGTGGTTGGACTCATCTCAAGGGGGGATGAGTCAGACTACAGAGATGAGGTCAACAGACTGACTGAGTGGTGTTCAGTTAACAACCTCCAAATGAACACCACAAAAACTAAAGAACTCATCTTGGACTTCAGGAAGGGCAGAGCAGACCCGGCCCCACTTTACATTCACGGGAACCGTGTGGAGAGGGTACACTCCATGAGGTTTCTGGGCGTGCAGATCTCTGATGATCTCGCCTGGACTGCAAATACCACTGCGGTGGTAAAAAAGGCCCAGCAGCGTCTCCACTTTCTGAGAGTGCTCAGGAGGAACAACCTGGAGGAGAGGCTGCTGGTGACATTCTACAGAGCCACCATAGAGAGCATCCTAACGTACAGCATAACAACATGGTATGCAGGGTGCTCAGCTGCAGACAGGAAAGCACTGCAGAGGGTCATCAACACAGCCCAGAAGATCACCGGCTGCTCTCTGCCCAGCCTGGAGGTCATTGCAAACTCCCGGTACCTCAGCAGAGCTGGCAATATCATCAAGGACCTTTCTCACCCCAGCAATCAACTGTTTGAACTATTACCATCAGGCCGACGGTACAGGTCACATAAAACCAGGACAAACAGATTCAGGGATAGCTTCTTTCCCAGAGCTATCACCATAGTAAATAAGCACAAAAACAATTGAACCTGCTTAGCCATACCATACTGTCACTGTCATTATATTATGCTGCTATCCTGTAAATATCATACTTACTTTTGTTGAGTACTTACGTTTGTTTTATTGTACCTTTTATATTTTACATTTATATTTATTATTGCATTTTGCACCAAGGGAGTGGCACTCCAATTTCGTTGTACCCTGTACAATGACAATAAAGGCTATTCTATTCTATTCTATTCTAAACCAAACAGAAACTGGTGTCCCCAAAGGGTGGGAGTTAAAAAGTGCGACCTCAAATTTGACTCAAGCGAGTATACACACGTGTGTGTGTGTGTGTGTGTGCCACACACCTCAAACACATATAAATTCCCAATTTATTTATTTATTTGTATTTATTTGAGAAGAAGCCCTAAAACTATGACAGAGCTACCATTGTCAGAGCCATTTCTCGCTATATTAATATAAATGACTGAACTTCCCATTTTTCTAGTGATAGACAGATAGAATATTTTTTCTTAATACAAAAACAAATGGTAGAACAGGTTATAGGCATTAATACAAACATTTCTAAAAACCTTATAAACTATTTTTCCTCTGGTCAGCTGTCAGACTTGTTACCATTTAAAACTGAAAAAAGAAAAAGAATACAATTAGTTTCACATAATACAGGAAATATAGGAAAATAATCAGCTGTCAAATAAAACAGTAAAATCATTACCTTGTGACATGTTAATCTGATTTGTTAGCAGCATTTCTGCTTCTGTTTCATTCATGTTCATGTATACAGTGTCAGCTTTGTTCTGTAGAAAGATTGTGATTATATTTGTTGGTACTGACTTGGAGCAATGCACCTTTAACTTAGGTTATCGCTTACTTTGAACTCTGCAAACAGAGCGCTGCCCATCACTCTCTGCACTTGGTCCTCAACAACAGGGAAGGAGACGACAAAGTACTACACAGAGATGAAAGCAGACATCAGAAGCTGATATTCATATGTCTGAATTAATGTTTCTTTCTACAGATGCAAAACCAAAACAAATGAGAAGCGGAGATGAACCAAACACATTTTTACAAACAGCCCAACTTCAAGATATGCAGCCTTTGTTTCCACTTAATTACAAGGCTGGCACTTTCTGGTTCTAATTTAATGCAAAAGAAAAAAAAGGGCTTTACTGGAACACAATAATTGCAAATTACTGCTTACACATTTTTTTTAAAGAGGGTGGAAGCAGTGGGGACCAAGAAGCAGTCATAAGAAAGCCCATAAGTAATCAGAAAATTCTATCAGAACAGTAACAGAAACTCAAACCATCTAAAAACAGTTTGAGTTTTTAGATGGACTTTAACTGGACTTTAACTGTCCTGCTTTGTAGACATGCATTAGTAGATTGCTGACAGGACCACATTCAAGCATGAGGTAATGAAGCTGACAAAAAAGCAGTCAGGTTACAACAGTGAATATGTCTTATTCTGCTGAAAAGAAAAAGTAAAGAACAAAAAAAAAGTGAAGTCTTAAAATAGAAGGCTGAAGCGCTTTATAGTATTTTTTTTATTTGTACCAAATGGTTGTGAGAAAATCATCATAGGCGTCATCAGCCTGCTTTTTTGAGAAGACACACACACTGAAGTACCTCTAACGTTAGGCTAGCTTGTATTTGGGCATCAGGATGTTCTCTGTTGCCCATAGTGTGCAGAAGATGCTGGATCACTCCAAGAGAGAGAAGCTCACGAGAAAGCTCTTGATCTTCCTCAGCCAGCAACCTTTAACAAATATTGAACATCATTAAAATGCAGAAAGGACATCGGGCATAAAACTGCCAAATCAAACATGGGGCGCTACCGGCTATTGTGAACCCTTGTGGGAGCAGCTAAAGATGGCTACTGTATTAAAATTTGTAAAGGTATCACACTGCCATGAATAAAATGTTATGTCATGGTTTTATCAAACCATGGCCTAAAAAGTCAGATAAGCTTCATGCATCTCAATCTATTTAGTGGGAAGTATAAACCACTGTGAATCTAAATCACCCTTTTTGCTGTCAAAGAAAGTGGTAACAAGGCAACAACACGACACCTGCCAAAAAGGAAACAGTTTTGCAGGTGGTGACTATAAACCATTGTTCTCTTCTTATCTCCTGACAGATTTTTCTCTAGTTTTGCCTTTTGCTTATGACTTTGTCACTGCAGCTGGGGTTTAGGAGGTAGAGCAGGTTGTCTACTAATTCAGAGGTTAATGGTTTGAGCACCTGGCTACTACAGTCTGCATTTCAAAGTATCCTGGGACAAGATACCGAACCTTGGGTTGTTCTCTGTGCACCGTGAACAACTCAGGATTTTTGTTTATACTGTCCTCATTGAGTTTCTGTGGGTGTGTAATGCAAATGTTAGAGAAGATGATCAGGTATGCATGTATGTAAATGAGTGTGTGACTTGTTTCTAACGGTTTGGTCATAACATCCACATGACGCTCCATGAGCATGGCATGATAGCAATGGTCTTTGGCAACCACCTGCAAAGCCATCATGGTTTTGAACAATTCACATTATGTTCTGTTTGCTAACTGGACAGACAGATATTCCTGAAGTTTAACTGAGTTTGTGTTATACTGTGATTGAGGAGGTTATTTGGACTCCATACCGTATTGTTTTAGCTGCAGCAGCTTGCTGTACAAATACAGGGAAAGATCCAGTCATCTTAGTGATCTCGGATTCTGACAAGATTGTATAAGATTGTCAATAAAACATTTCATGAAAATGACTGTGACAAGTTAGGGCTCATTTACAAAATTATAACACATTAACTGATGGGTTGTGTAACTGTATCAGAAACTGCAGAAAGGCACCAATTAAAATATGAAAAGGCGGCCATAACTGGTCAAAAGAAAGAGGTGTATATTAAAGCCTTTCACAGTGCACAACCAAACTCTAATGTCACCTTTGCTGATTTGATGCTGGTGTTCTTTTTCTTTAATAGGCCTCAGTAGAGCCACCAAACCAGTAAGTAGAACTGCCTTCACATCATAATGCTTCAGGTCTAAGATGAGTTTAATGGCTGCCAAAGATATAAAGAGACAAAACCAGAAAAGCTGATTAATAATAACAGGATCACAATTTTTCATCCACAATCACAATGGCTAATGGAATGACTTGTTATTTCACACAATACAAAGAAATTTCAGGATTAAATTTAAAAAATAGCGTGTCAGCTTACCTTCATCCTGAACTTCTAGGTGTAGGGATCTGAGTGTGTTAAGCAGAGGCTCTACAATGCTGTAATGGGCTGTTTTCATTTTTCGCTGCAAGAGAAAAAATGTTTAAAACTAAAAATCAGTTCTGCAACACACAGACTGACTGCAGTAATATACAGCTTTGTGCATACTCTGTAGGTGGCTGGCTTCACCTGCATGATACATAAGGTGTGCAGAATAAGCTGCAGGGATTTAGGTGAGCTACAAGTCATGCAGGTAATCAGATATTTGTAGACTTGGTCCTGATATCTGGGATTTCCGTGGGACAGGGACTCCAAAAGGACCGACGCTGCCTCTTTGGTTTCATCTCTGTTTGATGTGGACAGGCACTCGCCTATGACTTTAACACCTGGAAACAAAGCAAAAGAAGCATTACTGATAAAAGAAACTATATTGTAGGCTGTTTTAAAATCTGATCTAAAATCTAAAATAAATTTACATATGCCACAGACAAATGTGAAATTTACCGTGACTTTCACAGATGATCTCCTTGTACTTGCGACCTGCTTTTGAGACAGTGAGTAGAAGTTTGATGGCTCCGGCCTTGTCATCGTCTTTGCTCTGAGAGTGGCTCAAAATGTCCAGCAGAGTGAGAACTCCTCCATCCTCCAGGAAGTTCATCAGATACTGATCACTGATCAAATCAGAAGGATTGTTTATTGAAAGAAAACATCTGTTGGCCTAAAGATATTTTTGCAGATTACAGTGCCGCATTTTGGGTCACTCACTGACAAGAAGCAGACAGAAAAATCCCAAGTGCTTTCAGCTGAAGTCCCAGGAAGGTGCCTAACATGTATCTGAAGTATTAGTAAAGGGTTGTCCAGTTGATTTCCCTGTCATTCAAGAGCAGGAACTTATATCCTTCATCCGATCCACAGAAGTCCAAGGTCCTAACTCATACTTTATCAAACTCTCACATGTGCAGGCACATTCTGAAAACTATTCTGATATTTTATGCTAGAATATATGCAGCACCATTTGGCTGTATGTGTATAACAAAAATATGTTTTATGATTTAAATGTGTTGTTTTCACATGTTATGCAGGCCCCTCAAAATCAAGATAGTCCCAAACCCGTGCAGGTTTAACCAGCAGAAGACTTAAATTAAGCCTCATTTAAGTCTCCAAAACAAATCCTGCAGGACTTATGCAAGGAAACACGAATCCCACTACTATTTGGAGATATTTACACCCCACCCAGGACGCGTTTTTTGAGCTGTACAAAATATATATGTCCAAAACTAACAGTTTTCCTAGATCACGGCTGAATAAAGGATACGTGAGCTTCATCCATGTGGTAAGTCGAGCTAGGAAGAGACTGGCGACCTGCGCAAACTCCAGCTCCAGCTCATAAAACGTCTTCCCCGTGTTTTGAGTCACAAAGGTGCTCAACATGCGACCGCGGACCCTCATGTCACCGCGGTCCCATTCCCGAAGAAAGCTGAGGACTTTACCGATGTTAGCCTGTTGCTCTTGTGTTGACATCGTTTTGTTGCCTTGCTTATCCCTGGTAAAACGAAATTAAGCAGCAGCGAAGAAGCAGAACCAGAAATCTGAATAATTATCCAGAGATACAGAATAACATCTTAAATTCAGAGGCTTGATTTTGGTAGCTTTCTTCCTCTATCCCTGGTTTACTGCTGCTAACTCGCGGTTGCTTAGTAACGGCCACACACTGGCACTCGGAAACTTGGTGGGAGGAAAGTCAGAAGAACTAATGACACTACTGCTGCTAAAAACAACTACGAGTGGAGTTGACAACTTTAACACGGTGAAGGAGTTTTTCGCAGAGAAAAAGGTACCTTTGGAAAAGCTGGTATCGCTGACTACCGACGGGGCTCCTGCTCGTCACACGTACAGGATTCATCGCTCACTGTAAAGGTGACACAGAGTTCCCAAACTTTATGTATTACCACTGCATCATTCACCAGCAGACGTTATGTGCAAAGGTGATCGGCTTTGGGCACATCATGACTCCCATCATGAGTGGACACTTGACCTTGCATTTTTAAGGGACATTACTGGGAAACTGAACCATTTGAGCTGTGAGCTACAAAGCAAAGGTAGGACTGTTGCTGACATGATGCTTTAAATGCATTAAAAGCCCAGATGAACATTATCTCTTTGCATTTACAGAGAAAAAAGATGCTGCACTTACATCATGCAGCACCAGAGTTCCTATGGACTAACAGACAGCGAAAGCAATACCACATGTTCTCAGTGGCAACATGGTAGTGTCATTGCAAAGCTGGATTTAATTATTGAAAAACAAATGTGGTCGTTAAATGTAACATATGATAATTAAACAAAATGCTGCAGATTTGGTGACAAGCTCAGTAAAATCTTATGATTTGTTAAAAATTGTTAGTGGCAAGTGAAAATGTTGTAGAAATGATCATTTCAAAATGCAAATACTTGCAGAAATTTATAGAAAAAACTTGTTGCATATTCATAATTATCTGTTTCCTACCTTGTTTAAACATTGTATATAATTATTGTGAGAAATCATTAACATAATCAGTGTCTTTACATAGATAAATATCATTAATTATTAATGATAACATATAGTTAAAGGTAAATTGACCAAATTTGTTATTTCAGAAGTGTGTATCAAACTGGTAGCCCTTCGCATTAGAAGTAGCTCTCAGTTTCAAAAAGGTTGGTGACCCCTGCTCTGTACTCTACTCTGTGGTCAAAATTGCTTGGTCCCATTAAAACTTTTTCACATTGTATTTGTTTTTTCTTTTGCTTTAAATCTAGACTCTACCAACCAAGACATTTGGTGGACTGCTGAGGAACCTGGGTTTTGCCCAAGCAGAAGACAAGGCTTGTTATGTACTGGCATCACTGGCTGTGACTGAGGAATAGAAGAAACATGTTGAGGAAGCAACACTTGGGCAAACAAAGAATGCATTGTGTTAAAAGGTGCCTTCTGTTAACAATGGTCTCCTGTCCAAGTACTGACAAGGCTGCTTATCTTCCGAGACGAGATCTGATGTGTTCATGGTGGTATGGGCATAAGCGAAAGAGCTTAAAAACCCCCACAGTCATGGTGTAACGACACATACACGCTTACATTTTTATCTGCTATATGTAACTTAAAGTCTCCAAACGACAACAATGTTTGACTTCCAAATCGTCCTAACACACTGTGTGCGCTCTATCACTTGTACTGTGCTGTAATAAACTAACATGTGTTATTATCTAGATGTTACTGCAGGAAAAGCATTTTTGCAGATCAATGTTGAAGCTACAGTTAATAACGAAGGTTTGCATCTTTTCGCTGTAACATATGAAATGTATCACAGTAACATCTACTGAACTGTGTGATATTTGCCACCTATAAAAGGTCTTTTGTATAGCGCCTCCCTCGCTTACGGCCATACCACCCTGAACACGCCCGATCTCGTCTGATCTCGAAAGCCAAGCAGGGTCGGGCCTGGTCAGTACTTGGATGCTAGACCTCCTGGGAATACCAGGTGCTGTAAGCTTTTTTTTTTTGCTTCTACACAAACTGCAGAGGGCGCTGCTGCTCAATCAGTGGAGACAGCTTCAGTAATTACTAACTGATAACATTTCTAAAACTGTGGATTTTAGTTTTTGTAAACTAATACATAAATAACATAATATAAACCCCCCAAAATGAGATAACAGTATTTTCTGCAAGGATCACTGAGGTTCAGCTCAGTGTGATTCATGTGTCTGAAAGCTTCAGCATGTCAAAGATGCACCAACATTATCTCCTGGCTTTAGTTTCCAGACTGTGAGTAGATGTTGCTGCAGTCTGTAGCTTCCTCCTGTTTTCAACTCTATACAAAGAACCTCAGTGATGATGTCCACTCTACTGAATCTGAACCTCCACAGCTGCCTGATGGACTCGCTGAGATTAAAAAACTAAAACAAACAAATTTAATAATACAAATAATTTCAGTTCCAATATTTAATCACTGCTGTAAGTAGACGATCAGTATCACTGTATCTAGAGCTTCTTTACATTTTTTTGTGCACATGAACAGACAGACTATATTGAAATACTTAGTCTGAAAGATTTTTGTATTTTTTTTGTCTGTTTTAATTCCACACATGGTGCAGAATAATGCAGTCCACATCAACTCCATCACTAAGAGCTCAGCACTAAGACAAAATGTAATCATTACTCTATAACTTTGTCAACAGAGCATTATATTATCATCACATCATTAAATGTTCCATATAATGAGTATAAAACTCCTCTCTGAGTCAGAGATTTTAAAACCAAATAGTGTGTGTGGTTTCACAAGTGCTTCAGTTTCAGGTTAATAAAATTCTCTGGAGCTGCAGCTTAGTTGTTTTTAGTTTATTTAATGAGAGATGGCAGGCAAGCAAGAACATGATGAGAAACAGGCAATGAGGAAAAAACATCAAAATGTAGAATATACACTTATGCAAGTGAAACAAGAAAGCGGAGTCTAAAGGATCCTGCCATAACTGCTGTGATTGTGATATTTTTCCTCATTCATTGAAATAATTTCTCCCACAAAATATCAATGAGAGGAAAGTTCACCAGGTCAAGTCAGCTACAAATAACTGATAATATGGTGGAGGCTTCCAAGGAGGAACTGAAAATGTGCAGGGATATGAACGAAACAGCTTTCATGAGTCATTGAGGTGTCAGCTTCTCCTGCTGGTGATGTGATAATATCAGTGAACACTAAATGCAAATAATCAAAATGCTCATTAAAGAAGCAGTGCTCTGTAGTTATCTAAT